>NW_026088173.1:0-18348 GCF_022539395.1 Myiozetetes cayanensis | reverse complement strand
TCCATTATTCCCAGTGTCCCAATGGAGCCTTGATTCCATAAGTTCTGCAGTGTCCCAAGTTTACTTTTCTACCATGAAAAAACCCTCCTGAAACCATGACATTATCCACCTCTGTATTCTATTCCCTTTTTCATCATGCAGTGTCCCAGGGATCCTTTGGTTCCATGAGGCCCTGCAGTGTCCCAGCAGCCCCTTCATTCCTTTGTGCCACTGGAGACACCCCATAATCCTGCCCTGCCTTGTCCATGGCTACTGAGCCTTCTGAAAGGTTGGAAAGGGGTTCAGCAGCAGTGATCCCCATCCTGCTGGCTCTGCTTCCCAGCCTGACCAGCATGGCCAGGGCAGGCTCAGCCCAGGTGCCACAGCCCTCCTCTGCAGAGCAGCCCCTCCAGCTCAGGGCCCTGCAGGGATCCCAGGCTGGGATCTGCAACTGCCCAAGGCAGCCTGGACACACTGCCCTGGGCAAAGGGATGTGCCTGCAGAAGAGCAAGGCAGCATTTCTGTGCCTGCACAGAGGAATCCATGGCACAGAGAAAGCTCTTTCTGCAGCCCCCTGGGGACAGGCTGCTCTGTGCCTGGGCCAGGACTCTGTGCTGGGCTGGGCAGAGGGGCTGGCACTGAGGGGCACAGTGAGGCTGTGCTGGGCATCTCCTGCAGATGACACCAGGGCTCCTGCAGTTGCCCTGAGCTCCATTTGCTGCTACCATGCTGAGTGTTCAGCCCCTGAGCTGATGGGGATGCTGAGACTCCTCTCTGTGCCCCAGGAGCTGCTGTGCCCTTCAGAGGGGCTGGGGCTGTGGAGGAGTGCCCAGAGCTCTGCAGCTCCCTTGAGGTGGGCACTGCTGGGGACCAGAGCAGACTGGGCTGCTCCACCAGTTGACCTCTAGAATGAAATCACTTCTAATTTTCTCCTGAAGAACCATAAGGATATGTGCTGTGTCCTGAGCACTAAACTGGAACTATGAGATAACAGAAAAGTTTTACTGTCAGGAATATTGAGAAGGCAGGGCAATGTCACTGGGAGACCTATCCCAAAACCTTGAAAAGGCCAGAACACTCCCAGAGGTTCCTGGGGCCTTGGCAAAGGCAGACATGGAACCAGTCTGCAAACAGGGCAGCAAGGAGGCTTGGCAGAGTTCCAGACTGCTCAGGCTCAGCAGGGAAGGGGACATGGCAAGTCCTCCTGCAGCCATTCCCAGGCATGGGAAGGACAAGGCAGGGATTGCAGAAGCCCTGTGGAAGGGAAAAGAAGGGGATGTTGTGTGCCTAGACTTCAGCAAGTCTGTGCAGTGCCACAGTGGCCCCTTGATTCCATGAGGTTGCACAGGGTCATCAGAAAGCTCACCCCCACCAGATGAAAGTTTAGGGGAGATTAGGAGGAAATGGGACAAAAAGGATTGGATATTTGGGCAAGGAACTGGGGCTTGGCCAACAGAGATGAAAGACTTTGACGAGGTAAAAAGAGGTTCAGGGAATTCTGAGGGTGCTGAAACACTGACTTTGTAAACATTCCTGATGGACCTTTACCCTCTTTGTAACCTCAAGCCCCAACACTCCCCAAAAGTGCTACCTTTCCCATTGACAGGAATCCACTGCTCTCATTCCACATCAGAAAAAGCCCAAACCCAGAATTCCAGACTCTTATTTATCCTGTAATGCCCACCCCAATCCCAAACCTGTATTACCAATATGAAAAGCCAAGCTTTAATCCTGACTCAGCCCAAAAAGCTCTTCTATTAACCATGAACCAGACCCTGCCAGTAGAACAACAAACCTGCCAAAGTTATGCCCAATCCCCACCCTGAGCTCTAAAGCCCAAGCCCTGACCATGAAGCACCCCCACAGCCCTTGGGAGCAGGGCAAGGACCTGCAGGGCCCAGAGCAGCCCCAAGGGGTTGGCAGAGCAATGGGAGGTGACTTGGATCTGCTCAGCTCTGCAGGGACCCCCAGCAGAAGGACCTGGGCTCTGGCAGGGATGTCCTGGGGCACAGGGGCTCAGCATCCAAGCCAAGAAGGCCAAGTGCACATGGCAGCAGCCAGAGCTGGGGGACAGCAGAGCCATCAGGGAGGGCCCAGAAATGCTGCTGGGAGGGGGTGGGAAAGCAGGAGGGGTGTGTGCAGCCTGCAAGGCCAGAGGAGCAGCAGGGCCAGGGGAACACAGCCTGCAGCAGAGATGGCCAAGGGATCTGGCAGGGCTGCAAGGCCCAAAGGCACCCAGGCCTTTGTGCCCTTGGCTCTGGCAGCTGCCTCTGCCCCTCAGGCCACCACAAGCAACTTTCCTTTGTCTGCCTGCACTCCTGGCCTGCAAGGATCTGCTCTAAGGAGTCCCTGGGGAGGCTTTGTCAGTGCCTGCCCTCAGTGGGGCCCAGCAATGCTTCAAGGGACTGGAGTTTGGCTTCTGACTTCTTGAGCAGCTTCTTCAATCTTCTCTCAGTACTTGAGGATGATGGACTTGTCTCTAAACACGCTGTGGGGCTCATTAGAATACAGACAAACAAATTATTTTCCTTCCTTTAATTATCTTCATATCTTTCAATAACTAATTGGTGTTGTTTTGTAGTTTAGCTAAGGAGGAAAATTTTAAAGTGGACCTCACAAAAATATATTTTTTTCTTTGAAAGGGAATGATTTACACAGAGCCTTGGGATGCAAGAGGGTCAGGGGTGCAAAGGATTTGGACACAAATATAAGGAGGCAAAAGAGATTAGTAGAACCTAATCATTGACCAAATAAACTGGTATCAAGTGATTCAATAGCATTTGCTACAACTTTAATAGTGGCTGAATTTTAGATTCACAATAACAACACTCACACCACAGTCTATTCATACCCACACCCAGGCAGAGATGTGTAGACACATCAAGATCTGGGTGTGTAAAGGTCGCTCTCCAAAATTCTCCTGGTTGTCAGTGAAACACCCCCACACATCCCGTTGTGTTTCCCAACAGACAAGGTTCCACCAGGCCCTGCAGGGTCACAATGGCCCCTTCATTCCATGAGTTTCCTTGGCTGCAGCATCAAAGGGATGGCTGAGGGTTATCAAGCATTGGAACAGAATGTCCAGGGAAGTGGTTGAGTCACCACAGAATCACAGAATTGTTAAGGGTGGAAAAGATCTCTGATATCATGGAGTGCAACCACTAAGCCAACACTGGCATCTTCACCACGGAACCGTGTCCCCAAGTGCCACAGCTCAGTGTTTTCTGAACACTTCCAGGGATGGTGACTGTAAGACCCCAGGTTTGAGCTACGAGTTCATCAAAGGGGATTTATTTAAAAAATATAAAAGCAAAAAAATATCCACCCTGCAGATATTTAAAATTGGACTTCAGTTCTTTAAGTATCTTGAGGGAGCACAGTGGAAAAGATGCAACACACTTTTGCCCTCTCAGGAGGTCAAATATCACACTTTTACTGCTAAATTTTAGAAGAGAAGGGAGCTTGGCAAAAGGTGAAAGGGCAACATTACACCAGAATAGAGCATTCCCCAAAGCATTGACTGAGCACAGGCCAACCCAGACAAGTCCCTTTCCTGCTGGAAGGCCTGAGTGCCCTCTGAGCACAGTCCTGGGGGTGGGAGCCCTTTGAGCACAGGCAGGGACAGGCACTGGGAACTTGTGAAGCAGAGCTGGCCTCCCTGACAGCATCTACAGGATGCTGTGGGATCTTCTGAGGGCATTGCGTGGACTGGGTCACTTCTTCTGTGCCCTTGCTGCAGGGCTGGAACTCTCCTGCAGTGCAACCAAGACACTCCTACTCTTTGCATTCCCAGCCTGATTTGGAAATCCAGTCTTCCCCTGCTGTTCCCAGGGACATGCTGGGAGTGCTTCAGTTGCCATCCTGGGGCAGCTCCTGCCCAGCGTGGGCAGGCACAAGGTCTCTCCCCCTGCTCCTCTCACCTCCCCAGTGCCACTGTTTGCTGCAGCCTCCTCCTCCTTGCCCAGCACAGCCCTCCTGGCATAGTTGGACCCAGCCCTTGTTCTACCCCCTCCTCATGGCCCTGCCCAAGCCCCTCAGCTACAGCCTGATGGCCAGAAACCTTCAGGGCAGGGAGAGACCATTGGAGTGGTGGGTCTGCAGGGAGAAATCACTGCTGCCTCCTTTCTGAATCACCCTCATGACCTGGACAAGCCTGTATTTTTTCCTGTTTCCATGAGGCCCTGCAGTGTCAAAGTGGTCCCTTGATTCCATGAGGTGCCCTCAGTGTCACAATGACGCCTTGATTCTGTGGGTTTCCCTAGTGTCCCAAGGTCCATTTGGCTCCAAAAAGGCCCTGTAGTGTCACAGTGGCCCCTTCCTTTCATGAGGTTCCACTGTGTCCCAGGGTTTCTTTGTTTCAAGGAGGCACCACAGTGACATAAGGGCTCTCTGGTTCCATGAGGTTCCAAAAGGTTTCAGGGCTCCTTTTGTTCCACAAGGCCCCATATGTGAAAAGATTCCCTGATTCCAAAAGATTTCAGTCTCTCTGTGTTCCTTACTTTCCATGAGGCCCTGCAGTGTCACAATGACCCCTTGATTCCATGAGGTTGCCCAGGGTCATCACAAAGCTGAGCGCACTCAGAGGAAAGCTTGGGGAGATCAGGAGGAACTTGGACAAAAAGGATTGGATATTTGGGGAAGAGGAGACTGGCCAATAGAGAGGAAAGACTTTGATGAGGTAAAAGCAGGTTCAGGGAATGCTGAGGGTGCTGAAACACTGACTGTGCAAACAGTCCTGATGGACCTTTACCCTCTTCGTAATCTCTTTGTAGCACCATCCTAAAAGTATTGCCCCCTCCCCCCATTGAAAGGAATCCACCCTGACTTCAAAGGCAAAGCCCAAACCCAGCACTGCAGACTCTTATTTGTACTCATTGCCCACCCCATTCCCAAACCTGTATTACCAGTATAAAAAGCCAAGCTTTAATCCTGACCCAGCCCAAAAATCTCTTCCCCTAATCCTGAACCAGACCCTGCCAGCAGAACAACAAACCTGCCAAAGTTCTGCCCAATCCCCACCCTGAGCTCTAAAGCACAAGCCCTGACCATGAAGCACCCCCACAGCCCTTGGGAGCAGGGCAAGGACCTGCAGGGCCCAGAGCAGCCCCAAGGGGTTGGCAGAGCAATGGGAGGTGACCTGGATCTGCTCAGCTCTGCAGGGACCCCCAGCAGAAGGGCCTGGGCTCTCTCAGGGATGTCCTGGGGCACAGGGGCTCAGCATCCAAGCCAAGAAGGCCAAGTGCACATGGCAGCAGCCAGAGCTGGGGGACAGCAGAGCCATCAGGGAGGGCCCAGAAATGCTGCTGGGAGGGGGGTGGGAAAGCAGGAGGGGTGTGTGCAGCCTGCAAGGCCAGAGGAGCAGCAGGGCCAGGGGAGCACAGCCTGCAGCAGAGATGGCCAAGGGCTCTGGCAGGGCTGCAAGGCCCAAAGGCACCCAGGCCTTTGTGCCCTTGGCTCTGGCAGCTGCCTCTGCCCCTCAGGCCACCACAAGCAACTTTCCTTTGTCTGCCTGCACTCCTGGCCTGCAAGGATCTGCTCGAAGGAGTCCCTGGGGAGGCTTTGTCAGTGCCTGGCCTCAGTGGGACCCAGCAATGCTTCAAGGGACTGGGAGTTTGGCTTCTGACTTCCTGAGCAGCTTCTTCAATCTTCTCTCAGTAATTCAGGATGATGGACTTGTCTCTAAACACACCGTGGGGCTCATTAAAATACAGGAAAATAAATTATTTTCCTTTGTCGTGGTTTTGCCCTGGTTCAATTTACTTTTATACTTTCCATACAATTACTATCAGTTGAGAGAAGGTTTATGCAGACAAAAAGAGATTGAACTGGAAAAAAAAAAAAAGTATGAGTATTTATTATTATTATCAAACTAAAACTAAAAAATTATATCTACAATAATTTTACTTAAGTAAAAGGTATTATGTATTTACAGAAGATACTTCTCCCCCCCCACCTCCCTTTATATCAGTCCAAGGGGGAGAAGTAGTCTTTTTCTGTTCTCGGAATTCCAGCGCTCTCTCTCTCCAGTAACTCTGCAGCACTTTCGTCGCAGCTGGAACTTCTTTATCTCTCTCTCATTCTGTTTTGGCCTCTAGGGCTGGGCTTACCCCCCTCCTGGGCTAAAACTGAAGGCTGAGGGTTACCCAGGTCCTGAAGGGTCTCCTTCCATAGGCTTGCAAGGGGACACTTGCTTACTATGGATCTTCTTCCACAGGGTTACAGGGGATAATGGTTTAAGAGTTCACCCCTGTTTCCCTATGGAGGTCCCTCCCCATGGGAGAACAGTCCTTGATTGACTTCTCGGCATGGGTCTAGTCTGGATCCCTTACTCGGATCCTAATATCCCACCTGAGCCGTTTTCTGTTCCAGCGTAGGTTCTCTCATTCCCCTCAGGGTCATAAATCTTCAACATCCCTACCCGAGCCGTTTTTCTGCTCCAGGGTAGGTTCTCTCAGGATCACAAATTTCCAGCACCAGTAGCATGGATCCCACACATGGATCCCAACATCCTTACCCGAACCGTTTTTTGTTCCAGCGTAGGTCGTCATCCCCCTCAGGGTTATAAATCCTTAACAGCAGCAGCATGGATCTCTCACTGAGATCCCGAGCTTATCTGAGCCATCTCGCTTCAGCATAAGCATCATCCCCTTCAAGGGTCACAAAGTCTTCAACAGAACTCTGCCTCATCTGAGCCGCTCCTGCTCCAGCATAAGGCTTTCTCCCTGTTAAAGTCACAAATCTCTGGTGCATCCACAAACTCCTCTGTGAGCCGCATGGGGGGGGGGGTCTCTTCACCCCAACAAACTTTTACAGGTGGCAGGGTTTTATTTTTCAGTCTTTACCCTGCTGAAGGGAAGGAAAGCGGAAGGGAGAAAAAGCAGCTCTCCCCCCTTCGAACTTTTCTTCTCTCTCCTGTGACTGCAGCTTTGACTTTGAAAATTCTGTTATCTCATGGTTGGAATTCTTCTGCAGCAGTTTCTCGTCTAAGCAGTTCGTCTTTTAAACTTCTTTTTTCTTCACTCTCTCACAAGAGAGAAGAGAGGCTTCAGTGCTACACCTGGCCCCCCTCTCTGGCCCAAGCCGGGGAGGAGGGGGCCTTGGCCCTCCTCAGGCCCGCTACCCTTCTACATGGCTGCTGTTCCTAATTTCAACTGCGTCACCACCTTCCCTTCCGTTTTCTTAAAGATGTAATTAGCAAAGGCGTCACTGAACTTTTTGATTGGTTTTTTGTCAGGAAATCACCTGGACAAAACCATCCTCAGCCCCAGGGATGGGCTGGTGGGCAAAACCACGACATCCTTCCTTTAATTGTCATCATGTCTTTCAACAATTAATTGGAGTTGTTTTGTAGTTTAGCTAAGGAGGAAAATTTTAACGTGGACGTCACAAAAATATATTTTTTCTGTGAAAGGGAGTGATTTATACAGAGATTTGGAATGCAAGAGGGTCAGGATAAAAAGGATTTGGACACAAAATAAGGGGGCAACAGGGATTAGTAGCAATCTATTACTGACCAACATAACAGTTATCAAGCGATTCAATAGCATTTGCTACAATTGTCACAGTGACTGAATTACAGATTCACAATAACAACACTCACACCACAGTCAATTCACACCCACGCCCAGGAAGAGATGTGTGGACACATCAAGATCTGGGTGTGTAAAGGTCCCTCTCCAAAATTCTCCCTGTTGTCAGTGAAACACCCCCACACATCCCTTTGTGTTTCCCAACAGACAAGGTTCCACCAGGCCCTGCAGTCTCACAATGGTCCCTTCATTCCATGAGTTTCTCCAGTGTCACAATGACCCTTTGATGCCAAGAATTTCTGTGCTTTCAGTGTTACTGCTCTGCTCTGTCCTGGGGTGACCTCACCTGCCAGATTGGGGCAGTCTGGGAGGACACAATCGAGGGGAGAGATTCGGCTTTTAGAGAGTGGCTGGAAGGGACCCTCAAGATCTTCTAGTCCATCTGTCAAACAGCACCACCATAATTATCCCTAAACCATATACCGAGGGGCCATATCCAGATGCCATCTGAACACTTCCAGAGACTCCACCACCTCTCTGGGCTGCTTGTTCCAACACATAAACACTCTCTGTGTGAGATAAGTATTTTGTAGTATCTAATCTGAACCTCACTCAAGGCAACTCAAGGCCATTTCCCCTCTTGGTCTCACTAAAGGCTTTGTAGAAGAGACTGACCCCCCTTCCCCACTGAAACCTCCTTTCAGGTCATTGTAGAGAGTGATGAGGTGCACTCTGAGCCTCCTCTTCTGCAGACTAAAGAACCCCAGTTCCCTCAGCTGCTCCTCATCAGACAGGTTTTCCAGACCCTTCCCCAGCTCTGTTCCCTTCTCTGAACACGCTCCAGCCCCTCCAGGGCCTTTTTGCACTCAGGGGCCAGAACTGGACACAGCACTCGAGGTGGGGCCTCCCCAGTGCCCAGCACAGAGGGGCAATCACTGCCCTGGTCCTGCTGGCCACCCTGTTCTCCAGAAAGGCCAGGCTGCCCTTGGCCTTCTTGCCCCCCTGGGCACACTCTGGTTCATATCCAGGCACTGTCAAGCAGCACCCCAAGTCCCTTCCTGCTGAGCAGCTCTCAAGCCCCTCTGCCCCCCGCCTGGAGCCTTCCAGGGTTTTTTGTGACCCAAGTGCGGCCCTGACAATTGGCCTGATTGATGCAGCCTCTCCAGATCCCTCTGCAGAGCCTTCCTGCCCTGCAGCAGATCCACAATCACACCCAACTTCATGGGATCCACGAATTTCCTGAGGGGGCACTCGATCCCCTCATCCAGATCACCAATAACGATGTTAAACAGGAGCAGCCCCAACCCTGAGCCCTTGGGAACCCCACTAGTGACCGACCCCACCTGGATTTAGTTCCATCCCCACCACTCCCTGGGCCATCAACCAGTTTTTCCCCCAGCAAACAGTTCCCTCGTCCAGGCCATGAGCAGCCAGTTTGTGCAGGAGATGCTGTGGGAGATGTGGGCTCAAATGCTTTCCTGAAGTCAGGACAGACACATCCCCAGCCTTTCCCTCAGCTGCTGAGGGGGTCATTTATAACAGAAGGAGACCAGGTTGGTCAGGCAGGACCTGCCTTTCCCAACCCCACACTTGCTGGGCCTGATCCCCTCGATGTCCTGCATGTGCCATGGGATGGTGATGGGAAACATAGAAACTTGACTCAAAGACTCTCAGAATGCCCAAAGAAGGAACAATGTAATCTTAGAGAAGTCCTGGAGAGTTAGATCAGGGATGTATTTCAAACAAACAGGATGTCAATAAGCTCTCTGTTCCCAGATAAGGTGAAGAACAAATATAACAGTTTTTTGTAGTGGAACACGATCATGATGTGCCTGCTCAAGAAGTGAGGGACAACAACAACGTTTGGACCTGGAAGGACCAAAGAAGGACCTCCAGGGGGGTGACTGTGTAAAGCAAACTAATGAATATGTATTAAGCAAACCTGCACATCTAATGAATATGTAACCAGTGTGTGCAATAAGAAGCCCTGTCCATCTGTCATTTGACACCTTCAGTTAGAGGAGTTTCCCTGCCAACGTCCAGTGCTGAATAAAGAACAATTCCTGCTTCTTAATACTTACAAGTTGGGGTGGAGGTGTTTGTTTCTGCTGCCTTTTGGTATCAGGGCCATTGTGACACTTTAGAACCTCCTGGAATCCAAGGGCCATTGCCACAGTGCAAGGCCTTATGGAGCCAAAGGCCCTTGGACACTGGGGCAGCTCACAGAATCCAGGGGCCTTGATGACACTCTAGGGCATCACAGAACCAAAGGAGTCCCGGGAAGGTGCTGAACCTCCTGGAATCAAGGGGGCATTGTGACACTGTGACACTGTGACACTGTGACCCTGCAGGGCCATGTGGAGACAAAGGGGCCATTGTGACCCTGGGCAACCTCAGAGCACCAAGGGCCATTGTGACACTGCAGGGCCTCATGGATTCAAAGGAGTGCTGGGACACTCTGGACCTGATGGAATCACTGTGCAATTGGGACACCACAGAACCTCATGGAATCCTCAGGACCACTGTGACATATGGGAATCTTCTGGAATCAAGGGACCATGGTGACAGTGCAGGGCCTATGGAGCGTAAGGGACCATTGTGACACCGTGGAACCTCATGGAATAAAGGAACCTGTGAGACACTGGATTATTGGGATAATTCTTGACTCAGAACAACTCCAGTGTGTGGGTGGAGAAGGGATGGGTGGAATTTGCCAAAGGTGAGGTGGTGCCCTGTTCCATTGCCCAGCCCTTGGAGCCTCCTTGGGCAGCCCTGGAGCTGCTGTCAGTCCAAAGCAGCCCGGGAGCACTGCCCCATCCCACAGCCTGGAGCCCCTAACCCAGCCCCACACTGGCTCCAGCACACCAGCAGCTCTGCCCCTCACCCTCCTGCAGCCCCAGAGTGGCCAGTGGGCCACAAGTCCCCCCTGGGGGGTGGGCACAGGGGGCAGAGCAAATCAAAGGAGCCCCCGTGTGGCTATCGCGTGGTCGGACCCTCCATCTGGGCACAGGGAAGCTGCACTGGCACCAGACTGCGGGTGGGAGCTGCACTTCTCTCTTTCCTTACTTCTTCTTATTCTCTCAATCTCTCATAATATTTTAGGAAACTTAAAACTGGATGGGTTGTTTTTTTGCTGACTTGTCTGGGTTGGCCTGTGCTCAATCAATGCTTTGGGCAATGCTCTTTTCTGGTGGAATGTTGCCCTTTCATCTTTTGCCAAGCTCGTGTTATTTTCTCAAGTTTACCAGTAAAAGTGTGATATTTGACCTCCTGAGAGGTCAAAAGTGTGTTGCATCTTTTCCACTGTGCTCCCTCAAGGTACTTAAAGAACTGAAGTCCTTTTTCAAATATCTGGAGGGTGGATATTTTTGATGCCTTCTATATTTTTTAAAGGAAAACCACTTGATGAGTTCATACCTCAAATCTGGGATCTTAAAGTCACCATCCCTGGAAGTGTTTAGAAAACACTGAGCTGTGGCATTTGGGGACAGTGGTGAAGATGCCAGTGCTGGGTTAATGGTTGGACTCCATGATCTCAGAGATCTTTTCCACCCTTAACAATTCTGTGATTCTGTGGTGACTCAACCACTTCCTGGTCATTCTGTTCCAATGCTTGATAACCCTCAGCCATCCCTTTGATGCTGCAGCCAAGGAAACTCATGGAATGAAGGGGCCATTGTGACCCTGCAGGGCCTGGTGGAACCTTGTCTGTTGGGAAACACAACGGGATGTGTGGGGGTGTTTCACTGACAACCAAGAGAATTTTGGAGAGGGGCTTTACACACCCAGATCTTGATGTGTCTACACATCTCTGCCTGGGTGTGGGTATGAATAGACTGTGGGGTGAGTGTTGTTATTGTGAATCTGTAATTCAGTCACTGTGAAAATTGTAGCATGTGCTACTCAATCACTTGATAACTGTTAAGTTGGTCAGTGATTAGGTTCTACTAATCTCTTCTGCCTCTTTGTATTTGTGCCCAAATCATTTGTACCCCTTGCCCACTTGCATCCCAAGGCTCTGTGCAAATCACTCCCTTTCATAGAAAAAATATATTTTTGAGAGGTCCACTTTAAAATTTTCCTACTTAGCAAAACTACAAATAAACACCAATTAGTTGTTGAAAGATATGAAGGTAATTAAAGGAAGGAGAATAATTTGTTTTTCTGTATTTTAATGAGCCCCACGGTGTGTTTACAGACAAGTCCATCATGCTGAAGTACTGAGAGAAGATTGAAGAAGCTGCTCAAGAAGTCAGAAGCCAAACTCCCAGTCCCTTGAAGCATTGCTGGGCCCCACTGAGGGCAGGCACTGACAAAGCCTCCCCAGGGACTCCTTCGAGCAGATCCTTGCAGGCCAGGAGTGCAGGCAGACAAAGGAAAGTTGCTTGTGGTGGCCTGAGGGGCAGAGGCAGCTGCCAGAGCCAAGGGCACAAAGGCCTGGGTGCCTTTGGGCCTTGCAGCCCTGCCAGAGCCCTTGGCCATCTCTGCTGCAGGCTGTGCATGTACATAAGTTTAACTCTTATAACTGTCTTGTTCAAATAATATAGTTAGTATCTTTAAGTATTTCTATTTTTTATTAATTAATACCTACAAATATTCTGTTGTCCCAGAAAGTGTATACAATATCAAGAAAAAATCATTATTAAGCCTTCAGCTTCCAAAAGCTGTGAAATTACCTAACTCACATCTGTTTCTACCACAATAATCACTTCAAACTGACTGAACTATTCATAACAAAATTACAAGCTTTTTGATAAAGGTAAAGAGCAACTAGAAGCAACTAGAAGGAGCAAGTAAACAAAAGTTGAAAACTGGCTACACCTCAACAACCAGAGCTGACTTGGAATGAGCAGCTTAAATTGACTTCTCACAGAAGACACTGGATTTCAAGCTGTGTTAACAAATTGTAATAGTGACTTATCTGTTCATTTTTCTAGGTGCAAACTCAGAAATCCGGATGTTACTTACCAAGATTGTATCTTTGAACTCATAAACCTTTAGTGTTCGAAACCAAAAATGGGGGAAAGAGAATATGCATGTGCCTAAGCAGGTGCTGGATCAGAACAGATCTCATTTAAGATTGTTAGGCCTATCGATTCCTTATACTAATTCCCCTTTAAAACAGGACTGACAAGCTCACAACCAGTTACTACCTAAAATCTTAAATGTGTGGCTGAAAAATAAAGACAAAATACAGATTACAGGTATGCATGAATGAGGAAAGATTGAGGCAGCTGCCTAAGAATGAGTGAGAGAGAGATTGTGTGAATGTAGGAATGTATGTGAACCAATATGCATCCTATGCCATATGCCTGGAACAAGCACACTCACACCACAAACACTACCTCTGCCACATCACCCTAATAAGGGACAGCTGAGAACAAGGCATCCTCCCTTAACCCTTTCTTCTTGAAGTAAAAGTAAGTTTTCCCCAGTTATATATAGGCCCTCAGATAATAAAGTTTTTGTTCTATCCAGTTGCATGAGACCATTGGGTATATATGGATTTTGTTCAATGAAGTTTTGTTCGACCCAATTGCACGAATCCCTTAGGTAAATAAGGTTCAAGTAAAGACTTGCCTCAATTTGCAAGTCAATAAATGTAATAAAGTTTATTAAAGGTTACTATATCAAATGAAAAATGTTCTGTTAAGAAGTAGGTAACTAAAGGATTTCAAATTTGCACTGTTCTGTATCTTGTTGTAATAAAGACAGGGGAGATGTGGTGTTCGGGTTACAGGAAGGGGGCCAGAAAGGCACCCTGAGAGTTGTAGTCCATAAAGTGCTCTATCACACATGTGCAATGAAGGGCTTGTTTAGCATTGGTCAAGAAAGTCACATGTTATGAAGTGGTAAAGTTTGAAACCACTATTTAAACTTTTGTCTGTTTAAATGAACCATCTTTTGCTACACACCACATTGGTGTCTCTCCAGCCCACTGGACCCTTTATTTCTTATATTAATAATATTGAAACATTGATGGATCCAGGGCAGTGTATTTTCTCCTGGCAGCTCTAAGTGTGTCTAAGAATGCCGTGGGGGTGAAGGAAGACAAGGCTTTAGAAGAGTTAATCGAAAACACTTTTACTGTAAGAACCCCTTATCTCCACCCCCGCGTTTCTGTATTGCTCTAAAGCGATTTTGTTCTGTACAAATTCTGTAGACCTAACCCACAGATACATTGCACAAAGAGCCCAGAGGTAATAAATTATAGCCAAATAGGCTAAGGTAGACATTTGAATAGGTGAAATAGGCCTGAAGCCAAGGTTTTCTTCAAGCCTGGACGATCAGAACATAGAAAAATGGAAAGAATAGAAGGTCACCAAGGTCACCCGAGGAAGAAGAGTAGATTTGAGACCCTAGGATGAAGAAAAGACCGGATGTACCACTGTAATAGTCCTCAAAATAGAGACCACACCTCAAACTCCGCCCTGACTCCACCCACTATGAATATTGTAATCTAATGATGCAATAATATGAATATGGATGTAATTATGTTGTAATCATTGCCAAAACTGTATAAATGACTCATTCTGACCTAACCAGCTCGGAGCCTGTTTTCCCAGCAATAGCTGGAAGGCTGTCCGTCCACTTTCTATAAATACCTTGCTGTTTAAAGACTTACAATTTTGTCTGTAAACAGTTTTTACTCCGCCTTTTTGGGCATCAACCGTCTCATCCCATCCTTGCCTTACATCGTACAAGGCAGCCCAATTCACTGCTTTGGGTGTAGGGCTTCACAATCCCACCTGGACCAATATTCTCTACTGATCCAATAACTTAGAATGCTCAGGGTTGTTCGGGTCCCAGTGAGGTTTTCCTGCTGGAAAAATATCATCTGTGTCTCCTCTTAAAACATTTGTTGTAATCTGTCCTTCCACATGATTTCTTGCTGCTTTTATTATGAGCTGTTTTTCTGTCTCTGTCAGTTCTGAGAGTATCAAATCTATGTCTGATCAATCAATGTCCTGATTTTTCACAAATAATTCAAATCTCTCAGCCACCTTCTCAGGATTTTCTCTACATAGTTTTGCTTCTCCCCTCCAGCTGTTTAAATCACTTGCTGAAAAAGGTACTTTCCCTTTTGCCTGATGACCTGCAGGTGTCATTACCTGCCTCAGAGGAGCAACTGTGTGGCCAGTCTCAATTTTAGTTTTACCCATTTGGCTCTGGTGCTCTACAGTGAGGCTGCAGTTCAGGAGGTTCTGTGATACTTTCCTCATCACTCTCTCTCTTTCCCAGCTTGAGACCCCTCTGACCTTTGCTGCAGGCATAGGGGGGTCCTGGGGGGCTCTATTAATACCACAATTTTCTGCCACTCAGGTTTATTCCTTCAAGTGAAAAACATATCTGCATACATCATCTCATCCCACGTCTGCTCCCTGTAAAGGGACAACAGAAACTGTAGGATTCTGTTGTAATTAAGACTTCCTTGCCATGGCCATTTTTCACCATCATCGGATATATACAGTGGCCACCAGTTCTGGCACTATTTCAAAAAGGTCTTTCTATTTTGGTTTCCTTCAGGGAATTCCTCCCAGATCTCTCCAATGTTTTAATATACACCCCAGAGGAGTTTTAGCATTTATTTCTTTACTCATTTTAACTCCCAATATGAAGATAAACAATTACATCTGTAATATACTGACAATCACAAATATTATATTTCCAAATAACATCCACTCTTCAAATTCAAACACTACTTCTTGATTGAAACCTCCTTAATTTCACAAAACTAACAACTAACCTGTACTATCTCAAAAATCCACAAGATGTTACTGCAGACCAATAAATATTTGGCCTTCACACTAAACCTGTATTAACAGACAAACCCACAAGGTGTCAACATAGGACCACAAGATACACACTCTACAGCAAACCTGTATCTATCAGAAAATGCACATATCTATGTGTTAACTTACTTAATGGCCAGTCTTCACGAGTGAAGATCCGGGGAAGGTCTTTACACCTTCCAGCCTGCGCATTGGATTTTTTAGGTGAGACACAGTGTGCGCAGAACTGAGCCCACCCTTTAATCCTAAGGTTCATCTGCCGGGGCCAAGCGAGCTTGGACGGTGGCAGCGAGGTCCTTAGGACGTAGGTGGGTTGCCTTTAAGGCTAACGAGCTCCACACCTGCCCAGGAGTGGCCCTGACCAGGAATCGAACCCGGGTCTCGGCGGTGGCAGCGCCGCGCCTTTACCACTAGACCACCAGGGGCTCCATATCTATGTGTGCAACTGTTGCAGTAACTATAGCATTAGTAGTACTGTGGTCAAGGCTTGCCTTGTAGAGCAGGCCTGAAAGAGGCCCTGCCAGGCACAAGTTAGGACTTGTTAGAGTTAAGAATGTGTTGATCGAGAAGAAACAATAATCAAAGGATTAAGTCAAGCATGCAGAACCGGTACAAGATGATTTGTAACTAGAGATAGGATGTGGTCTGGTGGTGGGAGGCAGTTACACAAAGTTTAGAGTTAGACCGTTGAGGTAGATTTATGATAGGGGGTGAACGGTGGATTGTAATCGGGTGATATATGTAAGTTTATGTATAACTGGTGTGTTTACTTTGATGTATGAGCCAATCACGTAGCCTTGTTTGTTAAAGAGTATAAAAGATGTAGTCAACATGAGGGTCTTTGGAATCCTGACTTGGGACGTTAGTCCTCAGGTTTCCCGGGCCCTTAATAAAGCACCGCATAAACTGACACTCTGTTGGTTTGTGTTCTTGTTACGGGCAACACAACAACAATAAAATCTGGCTCATTGAGTTTCTTCCAGGCTTTGATTGGATCCATATCTGATATAATAGAAATTCAAAGTCTCATCTAAGTGTATTTCCTGCACACCACGGGGTCCAAGAATACATCTTTTGAAATTATTGCATAAAGTGAGAACATATAATGAACAGTTACAAAATGGATAAATTCTAATTCTAGGTCTTAGGCTGCCTGGTGCATTCACAGTCAAGGCCAGTTACCAGCTTCTCTGTCACATCCAACTTCCAAAAGCAGGATGTGTGTTTGGAGTTTGGTGAACCAGGCTGGTTTGAGCATCATTGAACACCAAAAACATTCCCGTGGCCCCACCGGTAGCTCCCAGATCTCCCAGAGAGCTGCAGGAGAGCCTGCACTGTTGGCATTGTCTGATGGCATTTTAGGCCTTCTCAGGGCAGGCCCTCCTGCCCCACGGGGAGAGAGGTTGGCTGTGAAAGTCCATCCTGGAGATGCACAGGTACCCAGGAGTTGGGCTACTGAGTGACACCCAGCCCTGGACAGGTGGATGGCACTGACAAGATCGAAGTGTCTCAGGTAGAGCTGGACTGGCAGCACAAGGGGGAATTCTTCCTGGCTCGGTGGGCCCGGGACACCTCAGATGCTCAGGGCAGAGGTGCAACACACAGCTGGGCTTGTGATCCAGGGCTGGATTTACCCATGGACACCACCTGCCAGCTTATCCAGAACTGTGGAACATGTGGTGCCATCAAACAGGCCAAGAGGGTAAAGCCCCTGTGGTGTGGGGGATGATGGCTGAACTAGGGATGTGGGGAGGCCTGGCAGATTGATCCCAGCACACTCCCCAAACCCACCAAGGCAAGCTCTCCATGCTGACAGTGGTGGACACAAGCCCTGGAGTGCAGGAGACACACCCTGTGCCTCACAGCACTGCCCACAACACCATCCTGGGCTTGGAAAAGCAAGTCCTGTGGAGACAAAGCACTCCAGAAAAACTGGAGTTGGACAGCAGGACTCTTCTCAAAAACAGCCTTGTGGACACCTGGGCCAGAGAGCTGGGCATGCAGTGGATGTGTCACATTCCCTGTCCTGCACCAGCCTCGGGGAAAGTTGAATGGTGGAGTAGACTGGTAAAAACCACCTGGAAAGCAATGGGCAGTGGGACCTTCAAACACTGGGATCTGCATTTAGCAAAAGCCACCCAGTTAGTTCATCCTGGAACCTAAAGAGATAAAACTCCAGGCCAGTTCAGTGGGTAAGAGAAGCTACAAAGAGCAGGTCCTTTAACCAGGCCCACAGGCCCAGGGGAACACACACGACGCGCCCTCCCAGGCAATGGTTCGACAGTTGTAGAGGATGGTCCGTCCAACCCCAGAACTCTCCACCCCCCAGCTCTGCCCGGCTCTGCCCCCGACACGCCCCTCTGGGAATTGGGGTTGGGGTCTTTGGGACCCCCATCTTGCTCATCCTTATCTTCTTCCCAGCATGTGCAGTCCTTGAAGCACCTCCAAGGTTCTGCCTTTGAAGGTTGCTTTGTCTCTTGTGGGATCTTGTTGTCCAGGCCTGGGGTGCCATGTTGTCCAATAGAGGTGTTTTTCTACAATGCTACCTTGGACAGAAGTCTAAACACACTAAAGGAATTTAGAAAGTTTGATATAAAATGGGGAATAGGGTTGGATCTGTGTAAACTCTTATGCTAAAGAGTGGCACTATAATACAGCTACATTCACATCTGCATTTACTACACAACTACTTTTAAAATGTACAAAAAGCTAAAAAAAAAAAAATACTACAAAATCTTAAGGGCATCACACTATCCTAGTTAATTGACTCTACCAGTTGAACTGGCCCTGTCCAAAAAGACCATCTGGGTACCATTGAAGGGGATAAAATCCCTGTGGTCCATCTGAGGAATATGGTGGGAAGGACAGTTTGGATTAGTCCTGCCTTAACAATCCCACCCATGGGATTGTTTCTGCTCGAGGACTTGGGTGCACTTGGTGGAGGATGCAGAGGGATGGGGAAACACTGTGTGTCCCTCCAGGGGATTTGATTTTTGGGTAAGAACAGTTCATGATGTTGAATTGGATAATATTGTTTGCTGACTGAC
>NW_026088172.1:0-17658 GCF_022539395.1 Myiozetetes cayanensis | reverse complement strand
GGATGGGGAGGGATTTTAGGATGGGGAGAGGTTTTTGGGATGGGAAGGGTTTTTTGGGGATGAGGAGGGTGTTTTGGGATGGAGAGGATGATTTTAGGATGGCAAGGGTTTTTTTGGGATGGAGAGGAGGTTTTTGGGATGGAGAGGGGTTTTTGGGATGGGGAGGGGGTTTTTGGGATGGGGAGGGGGTTTTGGGATGGGGAGGGGTTTTTGGGATGGGAAGGGTTTTTTGGGATGGGGAGGGTGTTTTTGGGATGGGGAGGGTGTTTTTGGGATGGGGAGGGGTTTTTGGGATGGGGAGGGTGTTTTTGGGATGGGAAGGGTTTTTTCGGGATGGGGAGCGGTTTTTTTGGGATGGGAAGGGTTTTTTTGGGATGGGGAGGGGGTTTTTGGGACAGGGAGGTTGTTTTTGGGATGGGGAGGGGGTTTTTGGGATGGGGAGAGGTTTTTGGGATGGGAGAGGTTTTTTGGGATGGGGAGGGATTTTGGGGTGGGTTTTTGGGATGGGGAGAGGTTTTTGGGATGGGGAGGGGGTTTTTGGGATGGGGAGGGGGTTTTGGGACGGGGAGGGGGTTTTTGGGATGGGGAGAGGTTTTTGGGATGGGAAGGGGGTTTTGGGTTTGGAGAGGTTTTGGGATGGGGAGGTGATTTTGGGATGGGGAGGGTTTTTGGGATGGGGAGGGGTTTTTGGGATGGGGAGGGGTTTTTAGGATGGGGAGGGGGTTTTGGGATGGGGAGGGGGGTTTTGGGATGGGGAGGGTGTTTTTGGGATGGGGAGATTTTTTTTGGGATGGGAAGAGGTTTTTGTGTTTTGGAGAGGTTTTTTGGGATGGGGAAGGGGATTTTGGGATGGGGAGAGGTTTTTTTGTATGGGGAGAGTTTTTTTGGGATGGGAAGGGTTTTTTTGGGATGGGGAGTGTTTTTTCGGGATGGGGAGGGTTTTTTTGGGATAGGAAGGGTTTTTTTGGGATGGGAAGGGTGTTTTTGGGATGGGAAGTGTTTTTTTGGGATGGGGAGAGGTTTTTTGGAATGGGAAGGGTGTTTTTGGGATAGGAAGGGTTTTTTTGGGATGGGAAGGGTGTTTTTGGGATGGGAAGTGTTTTTTTGGGATGGGAAGGGTGTTTTTGGGATGGGGAGTGGTTTTTTGGGATGGGGAGGGGGTTTTTGGGACGGGGAGGAGGTATTTGGGACAGGGAGGGGGTTTTTGGGATGGGGAGAGGTTTTTGGGATGGGGAGGGGGTTTTTGTGTTTTGGAGAAGTTTTTTGGGATGGGGAGGGGATTTTTGGGATGGGGAGGGTTTTTTTGGGACGGGAAGGGTTTTTTTGGGACGAGGAGGGTTTTTTTGGGATGGGGAGAGGTTTTTTGGGATGGGAAGGTTTTTTTTGGGACGAGGAGGGTGTTTTTGGGATAGGAAGGGTTTTTTTTGGATAGGAAGGGGTTTTTTGGGATGAGGAGGGTGATTTTAGGATGGGGAGGGGTTTTTTGGGATGAAGAGGGTGATTTTAGGATGGGGAGAGGTTTTTTGGGATTGAGAGAGTTTTTTTGGGATGGGGAGAGGTTTTTTGGGATAGGAAGGGTGTTTTTAGGATGGGAAGGGTTTTTTTGGGATGGGAAGGGTTTTTTTGGGATGGGAAGAGTTTTTTTGGGATGGGGAGGGTGTTTTTGGGATGGGGAGGATGATTTTAGGATGGGGAGCGGTTTTTTGGGATGGGGATGGGGTTTTGGGGATGGGGAGGATGATTTTAGGATGGGGAGGGTTTTTTTGGAATGGGAAGGGTTTTTTTGGGATAGGAAGGGTTTTTTGGGACAAGGAGTGTTTTTTGGGGATGAGGAAGGTTTTTTTGGGACAAGAAGGGTGTGTTTGGGGCGGGGGATCCCCGGCACTGACCGGAAGTGGAAGGTGCCCTCTCTCTGGCCGAAGCCGCTGCCGGGCACGACGCAGATTCCGGTCTCCTCCAGCAGCCTCATGCAGAAGAACATGTCAGGGGCCTGGTTCTGAGCCTGCCCAGGGAATGGGGATGGATTTGGGCTCAGCACCACGGGAAGGGGGAGAAGGATCAGCCCCTTGTAGGGGCGAGGGGCTCCAGTGTTCATCCCAGCTGGACACTCAGGGATCCCGGGATGGATCCTGTCCATGGAGCAGGATTGGGCCCACCCAGTCCCACATGGATCAGGATTGATCCCACCCAATCCCACATGGGCCAGGATTGATCCTGGACACTCCCACATGGAGCAGGATTGATCCTGGACACTCCCACATGGATCAGGATTGGTCCCACATGGAGCAGGATTGATCCTGGACACTCCCACATGGAGCAGGATTGATCCTGGTCGGTCCCACATGGGTCAGGATTGATCCCACATGGAGCAGGATTGATCCTGGACACTCCCACATGGAGCAGGATTGATCCTGGACACTCCCACATGGAGCAGGATTGATCCTGGACACTCCCACATGGATCAGGATTGGTCCCACATGGAGCAGGATTGATCCCATAGAACCCCATGGATCCCAGGACAAATCCCATCCATCCCCATGGATCCCAGTCTATATCCCAGTCTATCCCAGTCTATATCCCAGTCCGTATCCCAGTCCGTATCCCAGTCTCTATCCCAGTCTATCCCAGTCTATATCCCAGTCTGTATCCCAGTCTATCCCAGTCTATATCCCAGTCTATCCCAGTCTGTATCCCAGTCTATATCCCAGTCTATATCCCAGTCTATATCCCAGTCTATCCCAGTCTATATCCCAGTCTATATCCCAGTCTATCCCAGTCTATATCCCAGTCTATCCCAGTCTGTATCCCAGTCTATATCCCAGTCTATCCCAGTCTATATCCCAGTCTATCCCAGTCTATCCCAGTCTATATCCCAGTCTATATCCCAGTCTATATCCCAGTCTATATCCCAATCTATCTCAGTCTATATCCCAGTCTGTATCCCGGTCCATATCCCATTCTGTATTCCAGTCTATCCCAGTCTATATCCCAGTCTGTATCCCAGTCTATCCCAGTCTATCCCAGTCTGTATCCCAGTCTGTATCCCAGTCCATATCCCAGTCTGTATCCCAGTCTATATCCCAGACTGTCTCCCATCCATTCCCACAGATCCCAGTCTGTATCCCAGTCTATATCCCAGTCTGTATCCCAGTCTGTATCCCATTCTGTATCACGGTTGGATCTGTATCCCAGTCTCTATCCCAGGTCGGATCTGTATCCCGGTCCGTATCCCATTCCATATCCCGGTCTGTATCCCAGGCTGTATCCCAGGTTGGATCTATATCCCGTTCCGTATCCCGTTCTGTATCCCATTCTGTATCCCGGTCCGTATCCCAGTCTGTATCCCAGTTTATATCCCAGTCCGTATCCCGGTCTGTATCCCGAGTTGTATCCCGGTCTATATCCCAGTCTCTATCCCAGGTTGTATCCCAGTCTGTATCCCATCCATTCCCACAGATCCCAGTCTGTATCCTATCCCGGTCTGTATCCTGTTCTGTATCCCATTCTGTATCCCGGTCTGTATCCCGGTCTGTATCCCAGTCTCTATCCCGTTCTGTATCCCGGTCCGTATCCCAGTTTATATCCCGGTCCGTATCCCGGTCCGTATCCCGGTCGGTATTCCAGTCCGTATCCCAGTCAGTATCCTGGGCTGTATCCTGGTCTGTATCCCGAGTTGTATCCCAGTCAGTATCCCAGGTTGGATCTATATCCCGGTCGGTATCCCGTTCCGTATCCCATTCCGTATCCCGGTCTGTATCCCAGTCCATATCCCGTTCTGTATCCCGGTCTATATCCCGGTCTATATCCCAGTCTATATCCCAGTCTCTATCCCGGTCCATATCCCGTTCTGTATCCCGGTCTGTATCCTGGTCTCTATCCCGGTCCATATCCCGTTCTGTATCCCAGGTTGGATCTATATCCCGGTCGGTATCCCGTTCCGTATCCCAGTTTATATCCCGGTCCGTATCCCGTTCCGTACCTTGGCGGCCGCCACAGCCCTGGGCGGGATGTCGATGCGAGGGAAGGAGTTGGATCTATATCTATATCTATATCTATATCTATATCTATATATATATCTATATCTATATCATCTATATCTATATCTATATCTATATCTATATCTATATCTGGATCTGTATCCCGTTCCGTATCCCGTTCCGTACCTTGGCGGCCGCCACAGCCTTGGGGGGGATGTCGATGCGAGGGAAGGAGTTGGATCTATATCTATATCTATATCTGGATCTATATCCCGTTCCGTATCCCGGTCGATACCTTGGCGGCCGCCACAGCCTTGGGCGGGATGTCGATGCGAGGGAAGGAGTACATGGCGCCCTGCACGGGGTTGCAGTGGATCCCGGGGGTCTTGTTGAAGATCTCCTGCGTCATCTGCGCCTTCTGCGCCAGGGCGCTCAGCACCGCCGTCTTCTCCTGTGGGACACCGGCACAGCCACGTCCCACGGGGAACACAGCCCTCCCAGCACAGACCAGTTCAGCCCAGAACACCCCAGACCAGTTCAGCTCAGCCCAGCCCAACTCAGCCCAGTTCAGCTCAGCCCAGCCCAGCCCATCCCAGTTCAGGGCGCTCAGCACCGCCGTCTTCTCCTGTGGCACACGGGCACAGCCACGTCCCACGGGGAACACAGCCCTCCCAGCACAGACCAGTTCAGCCCAGACCACCCCAGACCAGTTCAGCTCAGCCCAGTTCAGCTCATCCCAACCCATCCCAGTTCAGGGCGCTCAGCACTGCCGTCTTCTCCTGTGGCACACCGGCACAGCCACGTCCCACGGGGAACAGGACCCTCCCAGCACAGCCCAGCCCATCCCCAGCCCAGTTCAGCTCAGCCCAGTTCAGCTCAGCCCAGTTCAGGGCGCTCAGCACCGCCGTCTTCTCCTGTGGGACACCAGCACAGCCACGTCCCACCGGGAACAGACCCCTCCCAGCACAGCCCAGTTCAGCCCAGAGCACCCCAGACCAGTTCAGCTCATCCCAATCCATCCCCAGCCCAGCCCAGTTCAGCTCAGCTCAGCCCAGCCCAGCCCAGTTCAGGGCGCTCAGCACCGCCGTCTTCTCCTGGGGGACACGGGCACAGCCACGTCCCACGGGGAACACGACCCTCCCAGCACAGCCCAGTTCAGCCCAGAGCACCCCAGTACAGCCCAGCACAGCCCAGCCCATCCCCAGCCCAGTTCAGCTCAGCCCAGCCCAGCCCAGTTCAGGGCGCTCAGCACCGCCGTCTTCTCCTGTGGCACACGGGCACAGCCACGTCCCAGGGGGACCAGAGCCCTCCCAGCACAGCCCAGCCCAGCCCAGCCCAGCCCAGTCCAACCCCAGCCCAGTTCAGCTCAGCCCAGCCCAGCCCAGTTCAGCCCAGCACCAGCTTCTCCTGGGACACGCCAGCCAGTCCCAGCTCAGCCCAGTTCAGCCCAGAACACCCCAGACCAGTTCAGCTCATCCCAACCCATCCCCAGCCCAGCCCAGTTCAGCCCAGCCCAGCCCAGCCCATCCAGTTCAGCTCTCAGCACCGCCAGTCTCATCCTGGACACAGCCACCAGCCCAGTTCAGCCTCCCAGTCCAGCCCAGCCCATCCCACAGCACCAGCCCAGTTCAGCTCATCCCAGCCCAGCCCAGTCCAGCCCAGTCCAACTCCAGCCCAGTCTCCAGCCATCCAGACTCAGCTCTCCAGCCCAGTTCAGCTCAGCCCAGCCCAGCCCCAGCCCAGTTCAGCTCAGCCCATCCCAGCCCAGCTCCAGTCCAGCCCAGTCCAGCTCATCCCAGTCCAGCCCAGCCCAGCCCAGCCCAGCCCAGCCCAGCCCAGTTCAGCCATCCCAACCCAGCCCAGTCCAGCTCATGCCCAGTCCAGCCCAGTCCAGCCCAGCAGCTCAGTTCAGCTCATCCCAGCCCAGCCAGCCCAGCCCAGCTCAGCTCAGCCCAGCTCCAGACCCCCCAGACCAGTTCAGCTCATCCCAGCCCATCAGCCCAGCCCAGCCCATAATCCAGCCCAGTTCAGCTCAACCCATCCCAGTTCAGCTCAGCCCAGTTCAGCCATCCCAACCCAGCCCCAGCCCAGCCCAGTTCAGCTCATCCCAACCCATCCCCAGCCCAGCCCATCCCAGCCCAGACCAACCCAGCCCAGTTCAGCTCATCCCAGCCCAGCCCAGCCCAGCCCAGCCCAGCCCAGCCCAACCCAGCCCATCCCAGACCACCCCAGACCAGTTCAGCTCATCCCAGCCCAGTTCAACCCAGCACAGCCCAGACCACCCCAGCCCAGTTCAGCTCATCCCAACCCATCCCCAGCCCAGCTCAGTTCAGCTCATCCCAACCCATCCCCAGCTCATCCCAGTCCAGCCCAGCCCATCCCAACCTAGCCCCAGCCCAGCCCAGTTCAGCTCATCCCAACCCATCCCCAGCCCAGCCCAGCCCAGCCCAGCCCAGACCAACCCAGCCCAACCCAGCCCATCCCAGACCACCCCAGACCAGTTCAGCTCATCCCAGCCCAGTTCAACCCAGCACAGCCCAGACCACCCCAGCCCAGTTCAGCTCATCCCAACCCATCCCCAGCCCATCCTAACCCAGCCCAGTTCAGCCCAGCCCAGTCCAGCCCAGTCCAGCCCAGCTCCCAGCCCAGTCCAGCCCAGCCCATCCCCAGCCCAGCCCAGCTCAGCCCAGCCCAGCCCAGTCCAGCCCAGCCCAGCCCAGCTCAGACCACCCCAGACCAGTTCAGCCCAGCCCAGACCAGTTCAGCCCAGACCAACCCCAGACCAGTTCAGCTCATCCCAACCCATCCCCAGCCCATCCTAACCCAGCCCAATCCAGACCAGTTCAGCTCATCCCAGCCCAGCCCCAGCCCAGCCCAGCCCAGTTCAGCCCAGCCCAGCCCAACCCATCCCCAGCCCAGCCCAGCCCAGCCCAGTTCAGCCCAGCCCAGCCCAGTCCATCCCAGTCCAGCTCAGCCCAGCCCAGCCCAATCCAGCACAGCACAGCCCAGCACAGCCCAGACCACCCCAGCCCAGTTCAGCTCAGCCCAATCCAGCCCAGCCCAATCCAGCCCAGTCCAGCCCAGCCCAGCCCGGCCCAGCCCCAGCCCAGCCAAGCCCAGTTCAACCCAGCCCAGCCCACCCCAGACCAGTTCAGCTCATCCCAACCCATCCCCAGCCCATCCTAACCCAGCCCAATCCAGACCAGTTCAGCCCAGCCCCAGCCCAGCCCAGCCCAGTTCAACCCAGCCCAACACATCCCCAGCCCAGTTCAGCCCAGCCCCAGCCCAGCCCCAGCCCAGCCCAGCCCATCCTCAATTCCATCCCAACCCATCCTGTCCTCCCTCTCCTCCTCCCCTCCTCCCTCCCTCCTCCCATCCCATCCCATCCCAAATATCCCATCCCATCCCATCCCAAATATCCCATCCCATCCCATCCCATCCCATCCCATCCCAAATATCCCATCCCATCCCATCCCAAATATCCCATCCCATCCCATCCCATCCCATCCCAAATATCCCATCCCATCCCAAATATCCCATCCCATCCCATCCCATCCCAAATATCCCACCCCATCCTCCCCCGTTATCCCATCCCAACCCCGTGGGTACCGCGTGGAATCTCTCGTAGGAAGGGTCCCCGGGCTGGGGGGGGTCCATGACCACGTCCAGGACCACCTGCCCGGGCACGGGGGGGCAGAGCCGCACGGACACCAGCTTGGCCAGCTGGTCCTTCACTGCAGGGTCCAGGTTCACCACCTCCATGTACCCCCCTCAGCCCACACCTATGGACACACCGGGATTGGGATTGGAACAGGTTCACCACCTCCATGTACCCCCCCCTCAGTCCACACCTATGGACACAGGGACCACCACCGGGATCAGGATTGGGATGGGAACAGGTTCACCACCTCCATGTACCCACCCCTCAGACCACACCTGGGATTGGGATCAGGATTGGGATTGGGATTGGGATGGGAACAGGTTCACCACCTCCATGTACCCACCCCTCAGTCCACACCTACGGACACACCGGGATCAGGATTGGGATTGGGATTGGGATGGGAACAGGTTCACCACCTCCATGTACCCCCCCCTCAGACCACACCTGGGATTGGGATTGGGATTGGGATGGGGATGGGAACAGGTTCACCACCTCCATGTACCCCCCCCTCAGACCACACCTGGGATTGGGATTGGGATTGGGATTGGGATTGGGATGGGAACAGGTTCACCACCTCCATGTACCCCCCCTCAGTCCACACCTGGGATGGGGATTGGGATTGGGATTGGGATTGGGATTGGGATGGGAACAGGTTCACCACCTCCATGTACCCCCCCTCAGTCCACACCTGGGATTGGGATTGGGATCGGGATTGGGATTGAGATGGGAACAGGTTCACCACCTCCATGTACCCCCCCCTCAGACCACACCTGGGATTGGGATTGGGATTGGGATTGGGATTGGGATGGGAACAGGTTCACCACCTCCATGTACCCCCCCCTCAGTCCACACCTGGGATTGGGATTGGGATTGGGATTGGGATTGGGATTGGGATTGGGATTGGGATGGGAACAGGTTCACCACCTCCATGTACCCACCCCTCAATCCACACCTGGGATTGGGATTGGGATCGGGATTGGGATTGAGATGGGAACAGGTTCACCACCTCCATGTACCCACCCCTCAATCCACACCTGGGATTGGGATTGGGATTGGGATGGGGATGGGAACAGGTTCACCACCTCCATGTACCCCCCCTCAGACCACACCTGGGATTGGGATTGGGATTGGGATTGGGATTGGGATGGGAACAGGTTCACCACCTCCATGTACCCCCCTCAGTCCACACCTGGGATTGGGATTGGGATTGGGATTGGGATGGGAACAGGTTCACCACCTCCATGTACCCACCCTCAGTCCACACCTGGGATTGGGATTGGGATTGGGATTGGGATGGGAACAGGTTCACCACCTCCATGTACCCACCCCTCAGTCCACACCTGGGATCGGGATTGGGATTGGGATTGGGATGGGAACAGGTTCACCACCTCCATGTACCCACCCCTCAGTCCACACCTGGGATTGGGATCAGGATTGGGATTGGGATTGGGATGGGAACAGGTTCACCACCTCCATGTACCCCCCCCTCAGTCCACACCTGGGATTGGGATTGGGATTGGGATGGGGATGGGAACAGGTTCACCACCTCCATGTACCCACCCTCAGTCCACACCTGGGATTGGGATTGGGATTGGGATTGGGATGGGAACAGGTTCACCACCTCCATGTACCCCCCCCTCAGTCCACACCTGGGATTGGGATTGGGATTGGGATTGGGATTGGGATTGGGATGGGAACAGGTTCACCACCTCCATGTACCCACCCCTCAGTCCACACCTGGCATTGGGATTGGGATTGGGATTGGGATGGGAACAGGTTCACCACCTCCATGTACCCCCCCCTCAGTCCACACCTGGCATTGGGATTGGGATTGGGATTGGGATGGGAACAGGTTCACCACCTCCATGTACCTGCCCCACAGCCCCTACCTGGGATTGGGATTGGGATTGGGATGGGGATGGGAACAGGGATGAGGACCCTGCTGGAACCCCGGGATGGGCAGTCATGGGTGGGAACCCACGGACAGGGACTCGTGGAGGGGAGCCAGGGATGGGGGTCTGGGAGGGGAATCCATGGAAGAGATCCATGGAGGGGAGCCAGGGATGAAGGTCCATGGATGGGAACCCATGGATGAAGGTCCAGGGATGGGAACCCATGGAGGGAATCCATGGATGAAGGTCCAGGGATGGGGGTCTGGGAGGGGAATCCGTGGATGGGAATCCATGGAGAGGAACCTACAAGGAAGGACTCAAGGATGGGACTCATGGATGGGGAGTCTGGGAGGGGAATCCATGGATGAAGGTCCAGGGATGGGGATCTGGGAGGGGAATCCATGGATGGGAACCTCCAGGTGGGACACATGGAGGGGAGCCAGGGATGAAGGTCCAGGGATGGGGGTCTGGGATGGGAATCTACGAGTGGCAACTTCCATGTGGGATTCATGGAGGGGATGTGGCATCCATGGGGTGGTGGCATCTCCATCCCCAATCCCATCCCAGGGGATCCATGGGGTGGTGGCAGCTCCAATCCAATCCAATCCAATCCAATCCAATCCAATCCAATCCAATCCAATCCAACCCAATCCAATCCAATCCAATCCCATCCCAGGGGATCCAAGAGGTGGTGGCAGCTCCAAACCAATCCAATCCAATCCAATCCAATCCAACCCAATCCAATCCCATCCCATGGGATCCAAGAGGTGGTGGCAGCTCCAAACCAATCCAATCCAATCCAATCCAATCCAATCCAATCCAATCCAATCCAACCCAATCCAATCCAATCCAATCCAATCCAATCCAATCCAATCCAATCCAATCCAATCCAATCCAATCCCATGGGATCCATGGGTGGTGGCAGCTCCAATCCAACCCAACCCTATCCAACCCAATCCAATCCAATCCAATCCAATCCAATCCAATCCAATCCAATCCAATCCCATCTCAGGGATCCCTGGGTGGTGGCAGCTCCAATCCAATCCAATCCAATCCAATCGAATCCAATCCAATCCAATCCAATCCAATCCAATCCCATCCCAGGGTGCACATGGGGTGGTGGCAGCTCCAATCCAATCCAATCCAATCCAATCCAATCCAATCGAATCCAATCCAATCCAATCCAATCCAATCCAATCCAATCCAATTGAATTCCATCCAATCCAATCCAATCCCATCCCAGGGGATCCAATCCAATCCAATCCAATCCAACCCAATCCAACCTAATCCAATCCAATCCAAACCAATCCAATCCAACCCAATCCAATCCAATCCAATCCATTCCCATCCCATCCCATCCCAGGAATCCATAGGGTGGTGGCAGCTCCAATCCAATCCAATCCAATCCAACCCAATCCAACCCAATCCAATCCAATCCAAACCAATCCAATCCAATCCAATCCAATCCAATCCAATCCCACCCCTCCCATTCCCCGGACTCACTCTCCCATGTATCCCTTGGAGACGGAGTGGAAGGAGGCCAACTCCACCGACTCCGAGTAGGGCGGTCCCAGCTGCATCAGCACCTTCTTGAAGGAGTGGAAGGCGGAGCCCTCGGCGTAGACGTTGTCCTGGTACACCTGGGGGACACCCCGGGGTGTCACCCCCAATTCTGAGCCTCCCAGGGAGAGGGGGCACCCCCAGGGATCCCAATCCCACCTCGTCAGCCAGGAGGAAAAGCTTCTCCTCGTGGGCGAACTTGATGACGGCCTCGATGCACTCCCGGTTCTGCACCTGGCCTGGGAACACGGGAATGTGGGAATGGGGGAATGCTGGGATAGGGGGGCCAGTCCAGGCAGGGAACTGGGGGCCCAGTCCCAGTTTGGGGTCCCAATCCCAGTCCAGGGCTCCCAATCCCAGTCTAGGGCTCCCAATCCCAGTCTAGGGCTCCCAATCCCAGTCTAGAGCTCCCAATCCCAGTCCAGGGGTCCCAGTCCAGCCCAGGGCTCCCAATCCCAGTCTAGGGGTCCCAATCCAGCCCAGGGGTCCCAATCCCAGTCTATCAGTCCCAGTCCAGGCAGGGAACTGGGGTCCCAGTCCAGCCCAGGGGTCTCAGTCCAGCCCAGGGGTCCCAGTCCAGCCCAGGGGTCCCAATCCCAGTCTATCAGTCCCAGTGTAGGCAGGGAACTGGGGTCCCAATCCCAGTTTGGGGTCCCAATCCCAGTCTAGGGCTCCCAATCCCATTCTATCAGTCCCAGTCCAGGCAGGGAACTGGGGTCCCAGTCCAGCCCAGGGGTCCCAGTCCAGCCCAGGGGTCCCAATCCCAGTCTATCAGTCCCAGTGCAGGCAGGGAACTGGGGTCCCAGTTCAGCCCAGGCGTCCCAATCCCAGTCTATCAGTCCCAGTGCAGGCAGGGAACTGGGGTCCCAGTCCAGCCCAGGGGCCCAATCCCAGTCTAGGGCTCCCAATCCCAGTCTAGGGGTCCCAGTGCAGGCAGGGAACTGGGGTCCCAGTCCAGCCCAGGGGCCCCAATCCCAGCACAGGGGTCCCAATCCCAGTCTAGGGGTCCCAGTGCAGGCAGGGAACTGGGGTCCCAGTCCAGCCCAGGGGCCCCAATCCCAGCACAGGGGTTCCAATCCCAGTCCAGGGCTCCCAATCCCAGTCTAGGGGTCCCAATCCCAGTTTGAGGTCCCAATCCCAGTCTATCAGTCCCAGCCCAGCCCAGGGGTCCCAATCCCAGTCTAGGGCTCCCAATCCCAGTCTAGGGCTCCCAATCCCAGTCTAGGGCTCCCAATCCCAGTCTATCAGTCCCAGTACAGTCCAGGGCCCCCAATCCCAGTGTAGGGCTTCCAATCCCAGTCTAGGGCTCCCAATCCCAGTCTAGAGCTCCCAGTCCCAGTCTATCAGTCCCAGTCCAGTCCAGGGCTCCCAATCAGCACAACACAAATCCCGCTCCATACCCTATCCCAGTACCCCATATCCCATTCCTGCTATCCCATTTCCAGTCCCCATTACCTGTGGGGTTCCCGGGGTTGATGATGCACAGTGCCCATTCCCATATCCCATATCCCATATCCCATATCCCACATCCCATATCCCATATCCCATATCCCATATCCCATATCCCATATCCCATATCCCATTACCTGTAGGATTCCCGGGGTTGATGATGCACAGTGCCCGGGGGCAGCAGTACCCCAGCCCATATCCCATATCCCATATCCCACATCCCATATCCCACATCCCATATCCCATATCCCATATCCCACATCCCATATCCCACATCCCATATCCCACATCCCATATCCCACATCCCATATCCCACATCCCATATCCCACATCCCATATCCCACATCCCATATCCCATATCCCATATCCCATATCCCATATCCCATTATCCCATTATCCCATTACCTGTGGGGTTCCCGGGGTTGATGATGCACAGCGCCCGGGGGCAGCAGTGCCCATATCCCATATCCCATATCCCATTATCCCATTATCCCATTACCTGTGGGATTCCCGGGGTTGATGATGCACAGTGCCCAGCCCATATCTCATATCCCATATCATATCCCATTCCCATTATCCCATTATCCCATTATCCCATTACCTGTGGGGTTCCCGGGGTTGATGATGCACAGTGCCCAGCCCATATCCCATATCCCATATCCCATATCCCATATCCCGTATCCCATATCCCATATCCCATATCCCATATCCCGTATCCCATATCCCATATCCCATATCCCATATCCCCTATCCCATTACCTGTAGGGTTCCCGGGGTTGATGATGCACAGCGCCCGGGGGCAGCAGCGCTTCCTGCCCTCAGCCAGCGCCCTCCTGAGCTCGGCCACGTCGAGGGCCCATCCCCGCTCCTCGTTGAGGTAATAATTGACCTGCACGGCCTCCAGCTCGGCCAGCGCCGCCGAGTACAGCGGGTACTGCGGGATCGGGATCAGCACCCCCGTGCGCGACTGCCCCGAGCCCGCCACCAGCAGCTTCAGCATGTTCTGTGGGAACACACGCACCGCCGTCACGCGGGGCACCGCACGGGACACGGCACACGGGGCATGGGGACAGCGAGGGGACACGGCACAGGGGGTAGAGGGACAGCTTCAGCATGTTCTGTGGGCACACACGCACCGCCGTCACGCGGGGCACGGGACAGGGACACGGCACAGGGGGTGTGGGGACAGCGAGGGACACGGCACAGGGGGCAGCGGGGGGACAGCGAGGGACACGGCACAGGGGACAGCAGGGGGGACAGCGAGGGGACAGCGGGGACACAGCACAGGGGGTAGAGGGACAGCTTCAGCATGTTCTGTGGGCACACACGCACTGCCGTCACGCGGGGCACCGCACGGGGACACGGCAGAGTGGGGACAGCGGGGGGACAGCGAGGGGACAGCGGGGGACACGGCACAGGGGGTGTGGGGACAGCGAGGGGACGGACAGCAGGGGGGACAGCAGGGGGACACGGCACAGGGGGCAGGGGACAGCGGGGGACAGCGAGGGACACTGCACAGGGGGTGTGGGGACAGTGGAGGACACGGCACAGGGGGTGTGGGGACAGCGAGGGGACAGCAGGGGACACTGCACAGGGGGTGTGGGGACAGCGGGGGACACGGCACAGGGGGTGTGGGGACAGCGGGGGACAGCGAGGGGACACTGCACAGGGGGTGTGGGGACAGTGGGGGACACGGCACAGGGGACAGCGGGGGTACAGCGGGGGACACGGCACAGGGGGTGGGGACAGTGAGGGGACACGGCACAGGGGCAGGGGGACAGTGGGGACACGGCACAGGGGGCAGGGGACAGCGGGGGACAGTGGGGGACACGGCACAGGGGGCAGGGGACAGCAGGGGGACAGCAGGGGACACGGCACAGGGGGCGTGGGGACAGCGAGGGGACAGCGGGGACACGGCACAGGGGGCGTGGGGACAGCGACAGGGGGACACGGCACAGGGGGCAGGGGGACAGCAGGGGGACAGCCGGGGGACAGCGGGGGACACGGTAGAGTGGCGATGGGGACGGCGAGGGGACATGGCAGAGTGGGCATGGGGACAGTGGGGGGACAGCGGGGGGACACAAAGGGTGTGGGCATGGGGACATCAGGGGGAACACCACTGGTGTGGGAGTGGGGACAGGAGGGGACAGGAGGGGGACACCACTGGTGTGGGATTGGGGGCAGGGAGGGGACAGAGGGGCTTAGGACAGAGGGTATGGGCATGGGGACAGTGTGGGGACACCAGTGGTGTGGGGATGGGGACAGCGGGGGGACAGTGGGGGGACATCACTGGTGTGGGAGTGGGGACAGAGAGGGGACAGAGGGGCTTAGGACAGAGGGTATGGGCGTGGGGACATCGTGGGGACACCACGGGGACATCATGGGGACACCACTGGTGTGGGAGTGGGGACAGGGAGGGGACAGCACAGAGGGAAAATAGAGGGCATGGACATGGGGACACTGTGGGAATATCGTAGGGACACCACGGGTGTGGGAGTGGGGACGGGGAGGGGACATGGTTGCCGTGGCCATGGGGACATGGGGACAGTGTGGGGACATGGGGACAGTGTGGCGACATGGCAGTGGGGGAATGGGGAGGGTGAGGGGACAGGATGGGGTGGGGATGGGGACCTCATGAGACAGGGTTGGCGTGGCCATGGGGACATGGGGACAGTGTGGGGACATGGGGACAGTGTGGGGACATGGTAGTGGGGGGATGGGGAGGGTGAGGGGACAGGGATGGGGTGGAGATAGGGGACATGGGGACATCGTGGGGACACAATTGGTGTGGGGATGGGGACAGGGAGAGGACAGGGTGGGTTGGGATAGAGGGTCCAGTGCTGTGGGGGAGGGGACAGGGTGGGGATCTGGGTTCTGGGGACACTGGGATGGCACAGGGGCACCGGGATGGCACAGGGACACTGGGATGGCACAGGACACCGTGGCCATGGGGACAGGATGGGCACAGGGACACCGTGGCCATGGGGACAGGGAGGGGATTGGGGTTCTGGGGACACTGGGATGGCACAGGGACACCGTGGCCATGGGGACAGGATGGGCACAGGGACACCGTGGACATGGGGACAGGGAGAGGATTGGGGTTCTGGGCACACTGGGATGGCACAGGGACACTGGGATGGCACAGGGACACCATGGCCATGGGGACAGGGAGGGGATTGGGGTTCTGGGAACAGTGGGATGGCACGGGACACCGGGATGGCACAGGAACACCGTGGCCATGGGGACAGGGAGAGGATTGGGGTTCTGGGGACACTGGGATGGCACGGGACACCGGGATGGCACTGGGACAGTGGGATGGCACAGGGACACGGGGATGGCACAGGGACACCGGGATGGCACAGGGACACCGTGGCCATGGGGACAGGGAGGGGATTGGGGTTCTGGGGACACTGGGATGGCACAGGGACACCATGGCCATGGGGACAGGGAGGGCACGGGAACACCGCGGCCACGGGGAGGGACAACGCTGGGCCCAGGGACACGGTGACCACAGCGCCGGGCACGGGGCCGAGGCCAGCACCGTCCATCCCCCCCCTTGGCTGGCACCCCCAGCGCTGGCACAGCCCCCGCAGAGGCGCGGGGACACCGAGGACGCGCCACCCCCCGCGCCACCGCCCCCCCCGGGCGGCCCCGCCCGCGCCGGGAGCGCCGCCAGCCCCGCACAAAGGTCCCTTTGTGGGTGCCCGCCGTGGGAACCGAGCGGGGAGGTGGCACCGCGCCCGTGTCCCCACCCCCGTACCACGATGGCATCGCTGGCGCCCGTGGACAGGAAGATGTCCTGAGCCCTGGCGGGGACGCCGTCCCGGCGCTCGATGTACCGCGCCACGTCCTCCCGCACCAGCTCCACGCCCGGGCTGGCGCTGTACGAACCTGCGGGGATGGCGAGGGGACGGCGCGGTGACAGCGGCCGCGTGGCCGGGGTGGCACCGTGGGGACGGGGCCGAGGGTGAGGGGGGCACTGACCCACGCTCTGCCCGCCGCAGCCCCCCAGGAGCCGCCGCGCCCGCTCCTTGGCGTCGCTGGGGATGGCGGGGTTGGCCATGAGCTCCGGGCACAGGCACAGCGCTGTCACCTGCGGGGATGGCGCGGGGTGACACACGTGGAGGTGGCGGCGCTGAAAGGACCACCCGTCCCCACCACCACCACCCACCCAGGGGGTCGTACCTGGCGCAGGAAGGTGATGGGGGTCTGGCCCATGGCGTGGGCGTCACCGATGTTCGCCTTGATGACCTCGGTGAAGGGCTTGGGGACACCCTGCGGGGACAGCGGGGACACGGACGGGAACGCCACAGCGGGGGTGGGGACAGCAAGGATGGGGACAGCGGACGGGGACAGCAGGGACGGAAATGGGGACAGGGATGGGGACAGCAGGGATGGGGACAGGGATGGGGACAGTGGGGATGGGGACAGGGATGGGGACAGCAGGGATGGGGACAGGGATGGGGACAGCAGGGACGGGGATGGGGACAGGGATGGGGACAACAGGGACAGGGATGGGGACAGTGGCGATGGGACAAGGACAGCGATGGGGACAGCAGGGATGGCGACAGGGATGGGGACAGGGATGGGGACAGCAGGGATGGGGACAGGGATGGGGACAGCAGGGATGGGGACAGGCACAGCAGGAACAGGGATGGGATGGGATCAGGGATAGGAACAAGGACGGGGACAGGGATGGGGACATCAGGGACAGGATTAGGTCGGGGTAGGGATGGGGACAGAGGTGGGGTGGGGACAAGGGCAGAGGTGAGGGTGGGGACAGGAATGGGGACAGGGAAGGGACAAGGATGGGGACAGGGACAAGGAGGGGATGGGGACAGGGATGGTGATGGGGACAGGGACAAGGACGGGGGCAGGGACAGAGATTGGGACAAGGTCAGGGACAAGGATGGGGATGGGGCAGGGATGGGGACAGGGTTGGGAACAGGAGTGGGAACAGGGTCAGGGATAGGGACAGGGAACAGGGACAGGGACACGGACATTTGGACAGGGAACAGGGTCAGGGATAGGGACAGGGACCAGGGTCAGGAACAGGGAACAGGGACGGGGTCATGACCTGCCCGTCCCCGCCCAGGGACAGCCCCTGCGGTGACAGGGG
>NW_026088171.1:0-18421 GCF_022539395.1 Myiozetetes cayanensis | reverse complement strand
AATACACTGCCCTGGATCCATTATCAGAGACAGGTAAGCAACAGCTGGTGGGGTTGCTAATGGGACAAAGTAACCCTGATATGAAAAAAAGGTTCCAGAAAATAGATCACCCTGCTAATAAAGATTTAGAGGTGTTAATGAATGAAGCCTGGAAAGTGTACAACACCAGAGGGGAAAGAAATGATAAAAAACTTGCAAAGGCTGTGGTTGCTGTCCTAAGTCAGAATCCAAAGGTGCCAGGACAGAATATTAGGGGTCTCTGCCCAGGGCAGGCAATACGAGGGAGATGGGGCTCACCTTTCCAACAAGCAAGAGTGGGACAAAATCAGTGCACCTATCGCATGCAGGAGGGACATTGGAAGGGAGATTACTCTAAACTGGCAAATAGGAACTCAGGAGGGGCTGTCATAGCTCACCAGGATACTGAATGAAGGGGACTGGCTGGTTCACCCCCAGCAGACCTGCTGGTTAAAATTGAGCTGGGGAAGAAGAGGAAAAACTGGACTTTTTAATCGATACTGGAGCTACATTTTCTGTTTTAAATCAAGAACTGAGGCCTAAAAGTGATAAATATGATCAAATCGTGGGAGTCACTGGCCAATCAGAAAAGGCTTTCTCTTTGAAATCCCTAAAGGTCAAAATTGGAAAGCAGAAGGGAGTCCATCAGTTTTTGTATTTACCAAATTTACCCAAACCCCTGTTGGGCAGAGACCTATTAGAAAATCTGGGAGCTGTAATAGAATTCGAACAAGGTAAAATTGAGTTCAAAGTAAAAGAAGAACAATTGTTAGCAGCTCTGAGTTTGGCTGTGAGCTGTGTAGAACCAGAACAAAACAACCAAGATGTTGACCAAATTCTAAATCAAGTGTACCCCCTGGTATGGGCCACTGACATTCCAGGTAAGTCAAAATGGGCAACTCCTATTCAAAAAGAATTACAACCAGTTGCTAAGAAACAATATCCACTGAGGTTAGAAGACAGAAAAAGGATTGAACCAATACTTGAAAACGTTTTGAAATTAGGACTTTTGATTGAGCGTGAATCCGACTTTAACACCCCAGTTCTCCAAGTCAAGAAACCAAATGGAACTTATAGGCTACTTCAAGATCTAAGGACAGTAAATGAAATAGCTAAAACTATATACCCTGTAGTAGAAAACCCTTCTACACTTTTTTAAAAATTACGGGATATTTTGATTTGGTTCACACTGTTAGATGTAAAGATGCCTTTTTCTCTCTACCCCAGCTTAGGAAAGACAAAAGAGTTTTGCTTTCGAGGGGGAATCTGTCAGTAGTGGAAGAAAAAAGGAAATTACTTGGACATTCTTGCCTCAAGGATTTAAAAATAGTGGTAAGAGAGGTTTGAGATTGGGGTGGGCATTGGAGAACAAATAAGAGTCTGGAGTTCTGGGTTTGGGTTTTGTCATTGAGGTCCTGTTGAGGTTGGGATTTGAGCAGATTCCTGTCAATGGGAAGGGCAGCACTTTTAGGTTGGGGCTTGAGGTTAGAAATAGTGTAAACATCCAGCAGGAATGTTTGCACAGTCAGTGTTTCAGTACCCTTAGTGTTATGTGAACCAGCTTTTAACTCATAAAAATCTTTCCTCTTCCTGAGAGCACACAGACCTTCCAGTGAGAAAGGGGCTCACAAGCACAGTGTGGAAGTGGAAAGAGCAGCTCTGCAAAGACCAAGCTCTGCTGCTCCCTGGCAGTGCTGCTGTGCTGGGATTCTTGTCCCCTTGCCCTTTGCAAATCCCCCCTGTCATGCAGTGTACTGTCCTTTGGGAACAGCTAAGAAGAAGGGTCTTGGACAAAGAAAGTACTGTAGGGTCCTTTACTTGGTTTAAATACTCAGAGAGGACATTTCAACATTTTTAAATCTCTGGTGGTGGTCACTATGGGTGGACACTAAATTAGAAGGAATATGCATAATAATATTTAATTGGAAAGGAATTTATTGCAAGAAAAACCTAATGACCTCCATGAAAAAGTTGAGCAGAAGGGCTGTACCATTACAGAGTCCCATTCTTAATGTTACACGCCAGAACAGAGGCAATTTATTCCTCCTGAAAAGCATCCAGTCATCATTTTCCTCAGGGCATCCCTGAGCTCCTGGTTCCTCAGGCTGTAGATGAGGGGGTTCAAATGCTGGAGGCACCACTGAGTACAGAACTGACAGGGAGAGATCCAGGGATGGGGAGGAGATGGAGGGGGGCTTCAGGTGGGCAAAGAATGTGGTGCTGAGGAACAGGGAGACCACGACCAGGTGAGGGAGGCATGTGGAAAAGGCTTTGTGCCGTCCCTGCTCAGAGGGGATCCTGAGCACAGCCCTGAAGATTTGCACATAGGAGAAAACCATGAAAATGAAACAACCAAACAATAAACTGGCACTAACCACAATGAGCCCAATTTCCCTGGGGTAGCCTGAGTGTGAACAGGAGAGCTTGAGGATCTGAGGGATTTCACAGAAGAACTGGCCCAGGGCATTGCCCTGGCACAGGGGCAGGGAAAATGTACTGGTTGTGTGCAGCAGAGAATACAGAAACGCAGTGGCCCAGGCAGCTGCTGCCATGTGGGCACAAGCTCTGCTGCCCAGGAGGGTCCCGTAGTGCAGGGGTTTGCAGATGGCAACGTAGCGGTCGTAGCACATGATGGTCAGGAGGGAAAACTCTGCTGAGATGAAGAACAGAAAGAAAAAGAGCTGTGCAGCACATCCTGTGTAGGAGATGGTTGTGGTGTCCCAGAGGGAGTTGTGCATGGCTTTGGGCACAGTGGTGCAGATGTAGCCCAGGTCTGTGAGGGAGAGGTGCAGCAGAAAGAAGTCCCTGGGGGTGTGCAGGTGCTGGTCGCAGGCTACGGCGCTGAGGATGAGGCCGTTGCCCAGGAGGGCAGCCAGGGAGATGCCCAGGAAGAGCCAGAAGTGCAGCAGCTGCAGCTCCCGCCTGTCTGAAAATGCCAGGAGGAGGAACTGGGCCATGGAGCTGCTGTTGGGCATTTGCTGCTTCCTCAGAGCATTTTCATCTGTTAAGGAGGAGAAGTCAATGCTGAGTTAGACCAGGCTGCTGCAGCCAAACAGGACACGTCTCACAGCCACCCCACTCTCAGGCTCTCTCTCCTCACTCAGACCTCCCTGCAGCTCCCTCCCCTGAGCTTTGCCTGTTGCTGCCTGAGGGCACCATTGGAAGCAGGAACTATGGGATGGGCTCCCAAGGACTCTTTCGCACTCTGACTGCAGAGGGAACTTGGAATGCAGGGTGATCTCCAATTAAATGTGCTCCTGATACATCCAAGAGCTTCTCAGCTTTGCTGTTTGCAATTTGCCCAAAGGACAGACTGAGCTGAGGAATTCTTTGTGTTTGTTCCCCCAGTTCCACCTGCCACAGTTAGCAGTGTTTGTGGATGCTGGAAATCCCTCACATTTCCATGGCACTGCAGGTCAAGTCCTGTGGGTTCTGAGGGCACAGGGACGGTCCCTCAGTGCAGACAGAAGAGCTGCTCTGCCCATCAGTCGGTGCTCAGCTGCCCTGTGCTGGCAGCTTGGAGCTACAGGAGCATCACAATCAGCTGTTCCCCTACACAGAAACTGCACAGATAGCCACGGAATCCGTGTCCAAAGAACAGACTGACACACTCCTCACCTTTTCATCTCTCCCCTCCTAGACTGAGACACCCAATGCTCATTGCAGCTGCCCAGAGCATTTCCATGGAGTTAGCACTGAGGAGTTTTCTCCACGGGGATCCTGTGCAGAACAGAGATACTATGGCAGAACTCTGCCCTTCTGGAGGGCACCTGCAGCCCTGCAGGACACCCAGGGAAACAGCTGAAGAGCCTGAAGTTGCCTGGAGGGCACTTGGGCACTTTGCTCCCACACACACATCCCCACAGCAGCACCCAAAGGGTTTTTGTCTGCACAGGAATCTGCCCCCCAAACCCCACACTGGCTCAGAAAAGCCAAGGGTGAGAACAAGGAGAGCCCAGGCAGCAAGGGATGGCAGAGAAATGCCAGGGCCGTGGCAGCTCCTTGACTGGGCTGAGAGCTGCCCCTGGCAGGCAGCAGAGTCCCTGCCCCAGCACACACAGCCCTGGGGGGCAGGACCCTGCTCTACCCCACAGCCCTGGGCACCCCTGGCTGCACCCCCACCTTCCCACCCCACAGCCAGCCCTGCCACAGGGAACCTTCTGGCCCTGGGCCTCCCATGGAGCACCCGCAAGTCCTGCTCTGCAGCAGCTTCTCCTGCTGCCCCCCAGCAAAGCCAGCACAGCCAACCTGACAGCTCCTGCCAGGGCTGGCATTTGGCAGCTGCAAGAGCCACTTGCAGCAACTCCTCTGCACTGCTCTGCAGCCACAGCCTTCCCGTGCCAAAGGGCTGCCAAGGGTCCTCTCCTGAACAGCTCTGCCCTGTCCTCCCAGCCCAGGATCCCTTTCACCTCCTGCTCCCTTCTCCTGGCTGCCCTTGCTGCCTGCAGCTCCTGCCCTGTTCTGCCCTAGGGCCACTTCCTCTACCCTGCAGGGACTGGGAGAGGCCTTCTGAAAGATCCTACAAGCTGTGGGATGTGGCAGCTTTAGGAGATCCCTGCAGGAAGGGAAGTTTCAGTGTCCTCCAACCAGAGAATTCTTCAGTCAAACCGTGGGAAGGTTTCTCTCGCAGTGAGAGCTCAGTCCCCTCCCAGCCCAGGCTGCCTCTCACCTCTCTGCCTTCTCTCCTGTGCCCTGGGTGCTGCAGGCAGTGCCCTCAGCCCTGCTGGGCTGTGCAGAGGAGCTGCTCACCAGCAGAGCTGTCTCTTTGAAGCTGTTCTTGGTTGCCAGGAGCTCCCTGTGTGCCAGGAGCCCGGCCCAGCTCAGCAGCACAGCAACAGCCCCAGGCATTTCATCACCCTGGGGGCTTTGGGGATGAGTCTCTGAACATCAGACCCTGAGGAGAGTTGCAGGAACCTCTTGAGAAACCCAAGTGAGATTCAAACTGTAAAGTTTCTTGTAGTGGTAATGAATCCCACTGAGGGATCCAACTGAGAAAAGATCTTGTTAGAGCACAAACCTGGAAACTGTGATGACAGGCCAGAGAATCACAAAATCATCAAGGTTGGAAGAGACTTTCAAGATCTTTTGGTGCAACTGTCAACCAACACCACCATAATTACCCCTAAACAACATCCCAAATTCCATATTCAGATGCCTTCTGAACACTTCCAGAGACTCCATCACCCCATAAGAATCTTATTCCAATACCTAAACACTTAGTGTAAACTGAGTCTAGAGGCTCAAGATGCACTGGTTCTAAAATTGGCAATAGAGCAAATGATGACTGTCAACAAATATTAAGGTCCCTCAAAGATCCCACTCCAATGGACATGGTTAAAGAGTGTTGCAATGTACGATCCAACACGTACAGCAAATCCCTACCAGCTGAAGTCCTGGCAGTGCAACAACAACAGAAGGAGGCTACGTGTCACCACTGCACACAAACAGGACATTTTAAAGTGACTGCCCTCAGCTGAAAAGAAGAGCACCTACAGTACCACCCAGCTTGTGTCACCCATGCCAAAAGGGATTGCCCTGGGCCAGTGACTTTAGATCACTCTTCGACAGAGAGGGGAGGCTGCTTTCACCAAAAGCTGAAGGCTGGCCTCGATTTTGGGAAATGGGGAGCTGAGCATGAAGGGCAGTGCGATGATAAAAAATGCCTCACAAGTCAAGCACACCCAGCTGCTCTCCTCACTCCCGGACAGAAACCTAGAGCAAGTGTCTCTAGGGTGGAGTTGGCCTCTCCCCAATAACTCACAAGAAGCAGTGACAATCACCAAACAGTTCTTTTGAGACCAACGAATAACCTTCCAGTACCTGCTGGAAAATACATTTTAACTGGGACTGCTCCATCTAATAATACAGGGTTAACAGTTATCCCTCAGTGAGGGACTGTAGACAACCCTAAGGCATTAGAAGTGACTGTAAAAGCTCTATTTCCACCCATGGAGCAAGACACAGAAACACCCATTGCCAATTTAACCCCCATTGCTGTAGAGGGGGACATTTTGGACTCTATGCCGATGGTCCAGTGGTCACAGTCTGTTTTACTCCATCGGCCAATGCGAACCTGCAGGGTATTTTTTCCCAACACTAACCAATGTGCTCGAGTTCAAGGTCTTCTATCTTCACAGTGGCCTATTGTTCTTATTGATAGAAAAGATAATTTCTTTAACATTGCATTAAACCCTAAAGACTTTCGTAGGTTGGCGTTTACAGTGCCTTCCATCAGTGCAGCAGAACCATCTCAATGCTGATGCCGAAATTTTGCCCCAAAAGGCACGGAGAAACTGCTTTAGAGACAAAGTTTGTTTCTTTAAAGCAGGAGGTATTTTATTGCAACGCGTTGGGAAGCTCTCCAGGTCACCCTGGGGAAAGAGCTTCATCGTGTACAATCAGCATAGCTCTTTTATACAATTTTGAGTATAGGATTACAACATAATCATGCATATTCATTCTATTGCAACATCTACTTGTAATATTCATATATAGGCGGAGTCTGGGCGGAGTCTTCAATTTGGGGAGATTTCACGGTGGGGGTTCCTGTTGCCTTCCTCTGGGCGGGGGTCGTGTGTGAGTCTTCCTCACTGTAAACTTCTGAACTTTCTTTAGATCTTCTCCTTTTAAGGCAGTTTTGGCAAACATAATAAGGTCAGGCTGACTTTTGGCTCATCCTACGATTTGCTGAGTTGCTTTCTCTGTGAGGAATGCAGCTATCTCTCTAGGACTGCTCTAGGATTCGCTGAGTTGCTATCTCAAGGACTGCCTAGTTTCCTAATGTTAAGGTTTTGAAATTTCTCTTACAATTTTGTGTTAACCTTTTATGTTTCAAATTTTTAAGTGAGTGGCTTCATTTTCCCCCTTTTCTTATAACTTACGAATTCTTTCGTCAAGTTTTAATCTCTAAGGGACGTTGGTAAGATTGGATCATTGCCTAAAGTGTTTGGGTTTTTGTCATTAAGGATTTCAGTCTGCTCCATAGGTATATGTTTGTGAGTGTTAGTAAAGTATAGCTATGGTTATGATTAGTATTGGGTGCACAAGGTAGTGGAATACTTGAGTTGCTGTTGGGGAATGCCCTGTAAAAATATCCCACTAATGGTAGTGCCGTGTCCATATTCACACAGGACTTTTACTCAGGGGCTTGGTACCCTATCTGCAGATGCTGGCGTTTCGCTTGTTTCTTCCTCTTGCTAGTTCTCCGGAGCTTTCTTGACTCGTGAGTAATGAATCCATGTAGGTCGCTCTTTGATCCGGACCGCGGTGAAGGTGGTCAGCAGAATTTGGAAAGGTCCTTCCCACTTTTCTTGTAGGGGTTTTCCTAAGAGATTCTTAACATATACCCAGTCACCGGGGTTGAACAGGTGTAATTTACAATCAGGCTGTTTGGGTTGATGTTCTATCACCACAGCTGTACTTTTATCAAAATGTTTCCCTATAGTGATTACATAATCATAAATGTACTGATTACCTATTTGGTCTACAGCATCTCCATTTACAATCTGCATAGCATAAGGTCTTCCATACAGAATTTCAAATGGACTCAATTTTTCTTTTGATCTAGGTTTGACTCTCAGTCTGAGTAGAGCAATAGGCAAAGCTTGATACCACTGCAAATTGGTTTCCTGGCATATCTTAGCAATTTGTTGTTTAATCAGGTGATTCATCTTTTCGACTTGCCCACTAGCCTGAGGCCGGTAGGGCGTATGTAACTGCCACTTAATTTGTAATGCCTTGCTTATTGCTCTTACTACTTTTGCACAGAAATGCGTACCTCTGTCTGAAGATATACTTCTCGGTACCCCAAATCGGGGTATTATTTCGTTTAGTAAAACCTTGGTTACTTCTCTTTCTTTATTTGTCCTACAAGGGAATGCTTCAGGCCACCCAGAAAATGTGTCAGTTAATACTAATAAATATCGAAACCCCCCTTTTCTTGGGAGTTCTGAAAAATCAATTTGCCACACTTCACCTGGGAATTTACCTCGATTTATGGCTCCCTGATGTACCTTCGTCCCAGTATTTGGATTATTCTTTAGGCATCGCTCACATTGAGATGTGACGTATTTTACTGTAGTAAAGAGTTTTGGTCCTGCTATTCGGGTTTGTAAATATTGATAGAGTGGGTCTAAGGCCCAATGGGCTTTTTCATGTTCTGTCTTTACAAACTGCCACATTAATTTTTCAGGTATTATTAGTTGACCTGTTTCTAACTGTCCCCACCCGTTGTCTAACAATTTACCCTTGTTCTTTTTAATCCATCTTTGGTCTGATTCTTGATAATTTGGTTGAAAATCTGTATCTAATTCTCCCGGTATTAAAGCTGTTATGGTTATTTCTTCAGTTTTTGCAGCAGCTAATTTGGCTTCTGCATCTGCCTTCCTATTCCCTATTTCTGGAACTGTGTTACCTTTCAGGTGTCCCTTACAATGCATTATGGCCACCTGCTCTGGGAGTTGGACCGCTTCTAACAACCTTAGAATTTCTTCTGCATGTTTGATTGTTTTCCCCTGGGCAGTTAATAGTCCCCTTTCTTTCCAAATCGCTCCGTGAGCATGTACGACAGAGAAAGCATATTTAGAATCAGTCCAAATGTTAATTCGCATACCTTCTGCTAATTCCAGGGCTCGGGTAAGAGCAATCAGTTCTGCCTTCTGGGCCGAAGTCCCTGCAGGTAGGGGATTTGATTCAATTACCTCTTCTGTTGTGGTCACTGCATAGCCTGCCATTCTTACTCCTTGCTTCACGAAGCTGCTGCCGTCCGAGAACCAGTTGTCCGCATCTTCAAATGGTTCCTCCTTGAGGTCTGGACGACTGGAATAGACCGCTTCGATCGTTTCCAGGCAATCATGTTCGAGAGGTTCTGCCGGAATTCTCCCTTCTAGAAATGAAGCTGGGTTGACAATGTTAGTTACTTGAATGGTTACATCATCTGATTCAGCCAGGATGGCTTGATACTTTAGGAATCTTGAAGGCGATAACCAATGGTTACCCTTTTGTTCCAGCACTGCTGAGACAGTATGAGAGACTAACACAGTCATTTTCTGGCCTAGCGTAAGCTTTCTGGCCTCTTCTATGTTGATAATCACTGCGGCCACTGCTTTTAGGCACCCAGGCCAGCCTTTGCTTACTTCGTCCAATTGTTTGGAGAAATAAGCTACAGCTCTCTTATGTGGTCCCAACTGCTGTGCTAGAACTCCCAGAGCCATCCCCTGCCGCTCATGGGAGAATAACCAAAACGGCTTAGTTACATCTGGAAGACCCAAGGCTGGGGCTTTCATGAGTTCTTGTTTCAGTCTTTTAAAAGCTCCTTCTGCCTCGGGAGTCCAGGTTAGGGTACTCGTAGTCCCCTTTAGTAAGTCATATAGTGGTTTGGCAAGTATTCCATATTGATGAATCCATAATCGGCACCAACCTGTTATTCCCAGAAAGGCCCGTAGATCTCTTACCGTTTCTGGTCTGGGCATCTGACAGATGGCTTCCTTTCTTGCTGTGCCTAGAGATCGTTGTCCTCTGGAGATTTCATATCCCAGGTATATCACCTTTTCTTGTACCAGCTGTGCCTTTTGTAGAGAAACTCGATATCCACTTAAGCCCAAAAAGTTTAGCAGGGAAATAGTCCATTCAAGGCACTCCTCTTCTGTTTCAGTTGCTACCAATAAATCATCTACATATTGTAGAAGGGTACCATTTCCCAGTGGCCTTTCCCATTGTTCTAATTCTTTGGCCAATTGGTTTCCAAAAATCGTGGGACTGTTTTTATATCCCTGCGGTAACACAGTCCAAGCTAGTTGAGTCTTTCTCCCTGTTTTAACAGATTCCCATTCAAAAGCAAAAATTTTCTGGCTTGTTAGAGCTAAGGCTAGGCAAAAGAATGCATCTTTTAGGTCTAATACTGTGAACCATTTTAAATTTTCCCTCAATTTGGTTAGAAGAGTATAGGGATTTGCTACGACCGGGTGTAAAGTTTTTGTAATTTCGTTCACTGCCCTTAAATCTTGGACTAATCTATATGTCCCATTCGGTTTCTTAACAGGTAGGATTGGTGTATTAAAATCTGATTCACACTCTACCAATAATCCTAGTTCTAGAAATTTTTCTATTATTGGTTCAATTCCCCTTCTATCTTCCAACCTCAGCGGGTATTGTTTTCTTACTACCGGTTTTGTTCCTGGTATTAACTCAATATTAATAGGAGCTGCTCGTTTTGACCTTCCAGGTACATCAGTAGCCCATACTAATGGGTATACTTCACTCATAATGCGTTCAATGCTATGATTTCCAGGTTTTGGTTCTATATAACTGATTGTTAAACTTAAAGCTGTTATTAGTTGTTCATCATTCACTTGAAATTCAAGTTTATCTTTATTGAATTTTATTACAGCCCCTAAATTCTCCAATAGGTCTCTACCTAGTAGAGGCTTTGGAGAATTTGGTAAATACAAAAATTGATGAATTCCCATTTGTTTTCCAATTTTGTATTTAATAGGTTTTAGAAAGTAGGCTTTTTCTGGTTGGCCTGTCGCTCCCACGACCTGTACAAATTCATCACTTTTGGGTACCAATTCTTGATTCAGAACCGAAAACGTTGCTCCTGTATCTATTAAAAGTTTAATTTCTTTTCACCTTCCCCTAGCTCCATTTTAACCAGTGGGTCTGCTAGGGAACGACTCACCGGTCCCTCTCATTCACTGTTTTGATGTGCAATGGTAGCGATTGCAGGTCTCTCTCCTAGCAGAGGACAATCTCGTCTCCAATGTCCTATCTGCCAGCAATTAGCACACTGATTTGGTTTTATCCCAGGCAGATGGGGTTGAGATTCTCTTTTCCCACTCCCTTTTGCTGGGTAACCTCTACCTCTGCCTCTGGTATTGGATTCTGGAGGCTTTACATTGGGGGATGCTACTGCTGCTGCCACTATTCGAGCAAACCTTTTATCTTCCTTTTTCTTCTCTTCTTTATCTCTGTTGTTATACACTTTCCAGGCCTCGTTCATCAATGTTTCTAGGTTTCTATTTTCTGGGTGCTCAAGCTTTTGCAATTTCTTTCCGATATCTGGGGTGCATTGTCCCATTACTAACCCCAATAACTGTTGCTTCCCTTCCTCCGATGCTGGGTCGAGGGGTGTATACTGTCTCATAGCTGTCCTAAGTCTGTCCAAAAATTCTGAGGGGGTTTCATCTTTCCCCTGTCTGACATCATATAGCATTGCCCAGTTGATGGCTTTAGGTATTGCATTTCGCAGACCAATTGCTATCAGCTTTCTATATTGCACCAGCCGCCCATACTAGACTGGATTATTCAGATCCCATTCTGGGTTTCGATTGGGGAAAACTACGTCTACTCTTTCTGGTAGTAACGCAGCATGCTCTCTTCCTGTTCTTAACACGAGTTCCTTTTCTGTTTCTGTTAATTCTGACAGCATTACCTCTATGTCTTCCCAATCAATATCCTGATTCTTTGCCAGTAATTCAAACCTCCTGGCTACTCCCTCTGGATTCTTTCTGAAATTTCTTACCTCTTCTCTCCAGCTATTTAGATCGCTTGTTGTAAATGGTACTTTTATTCGTGCCTGTTCTCCTGCAATAGGCATTATCCTTCTGAGGGGAGCTATCATATAACCTTCGTCTCTCTCTTTCGCTTCCTTCCGTGCTGCCGATCTAGTATAGTATGAATTGCTAGTCCCTTCCCCAAGATCTTTCTCCTGGGTTTCGAGATCTATTTTATTCTTTCTCTTCCCTGTTCTCTTTTTCTGTTTTTGTTCCTCATTCTCAGTTTCCGATCCTTCCGCCAAATCATCCTCTATTAACCCTCTGGCATGGTTTACACAGTCCAGCCTCCTCTCCTTCTGTGTTTGGATGAGACGCTGTCTACGCTCAACCCGCTCTGAGACGCTGTCCTCTTTGTCCTCCTCTGTCCCTTGTATCTCTCTTTTATCCTCTATCTGAATGACTATACTCAATTTCTGTGAGTTGTCTGCTTTTTGTTCTGGCTAACTATATCATCATCATCATCATGCATCTTAGTTCAGGGAAGCTACCCCCCTTTCTGGTGCTCCCTGATCCTGGCAGGCAGCCTGGTCCTGGCGGGCCGCCTGGACTTGGCGGGCTGCCTGGACTTGGCGGGCTGCCTGGACTTGGTGGGCTGCCTGATCTTCGTGAGGTGTTTTCATCTCTTGGCGTACTGCAATCTCCTCTCAGTTTAGGTGGGCTATTCTTTCTTTCCCGATTTTCTAGCCCCAAGCCCACCTAGTCTCCAAACTGAGAGGACTACTCTCTTCCCGGTAAGTTTCTGAGCCTTGTGGACTATTCAGCTTCTGTGATCCGCTTTCTCTCCCGTAACTCTCCGATCTCGCTGGGCTACTATCTTCCCAGCTGTTTTCTAATCTTTGGGGGCTGTAACCGTTCTTGGACCTGTCTTGTTCTAGTGACATATCTTCCCAACAGACTAGTGTCTCTTTCGCCTCCCCTTCGCTTGGGCGGAGGAACCCCATATCCTGGCGCGAACGGCTGATACTCCCATAAGCTTATTTCGCTCTCTTTTCCGCTATCCCTCCTCGTTAATTTAAGGCATTGCTGTCCAATACTACAGGCATCACAGCAACGCTCCTTAGGTTTTAAGTTTTTCTTATCTTTCTCTAAGGCCAGTACCAGGGGATCTTGGGGTGCTACATTCACCCCACACTCCTTCTACCACTCTGGTTTATTCCTCAAGGTGAAGAACATATCGCAATACATTACTTCGTCCCATTTGCCTAGCCGACGGAGGAACAACATGAGTTATGCAAAATCGTGTTATAATTAATTGTTTCCCTCCGGAGGCCGTTTTTCATCATCATCCAACTTATATAGAGGCCACCACTGTGTACAGTATTTTAAAAGTGTCTTTTTACTTATGTTTCCCCCTGGAATCCCCCCTAAATCTTTCCAATGCTTCAAGACACACCCTAAGGGGGTCTTCATGTTTATATCTTTACTCTGCTGGCCTCCCATTGCTGTTTTTCTAAATCTATCTCTTTGCTTTAACCAGATTTTTTTTTTTCTTTTTCTTTTTCTCTTTTTTTTTTTTTTTTTTTTTTGTCAATACTTCATACACACAGTTTCCAATCGCTTCGTCCGTCTCTGGCCTGGCTTCTCGCGAAGAACAGGAACCGCAGATTAGGACTCCGCACTCACTTCGTGCTTATTTGCACGTCTCACTCACACGCATTCACACCTGTACACTTTTAGATGAAACGTTCTTACCTTTTAGCTTTTTCTCTTTTTCTGTTTTTTTCTCTTTTTCTTTTTTTTTTTTTTTTTTTTTTTTTTTTTTTTTTTTTTTTTTTTTTTTTTTTTTTTTTTTTTTTTCTTTCACATTCCAAAGCCCTTTCTCGAGAGCAGCTATTGGAACCGCTCCCAGAGATTGGCACCACTCCCAGAATTTATCAAAACCTTCCCAGACGTTTGGAAATAATCCCAGATTAGTTAAAACACTACAACAGACAAGCGATACGACAGACAAGCGATACAACAGACAAGTTTTGCCGGCAAACCTATCCGCTCCGGTGGGACTCTAACCCACGATTACCTGGAAGCCCACCCCGAGGCCGGGACTCTAACCCGATTTTTTTTGGGACTCTAACCCAAAATACCTGGGGGTGGCCAAATCCAGGCCGGGACTCTAACCCGTAGGGGATTATATGCTGGGGCGTCCCCTCAGCGTTCCCCTGGGGGTAACGTCTTACCCCCGTCTCAATAGAGCGCTTTCTATTCCGAAAACATATAAAGCAAAACACAATAACGTATAAAGCAAAACACAATAACATATAAAGCAAAACACAATAACATATAAAGCAAAATACCTCTTAATTTAAAGCAGGAGTTCTTGTCCGCCGTCGCACGCAGGTCCGAGGGGTCTGGGGAGTCTCTACCGACAAAAATCCGCCGGCAGGGCCCAGAGAGTCCCTAGACCCCCAGGCCCCGGCTCAGGAGGACTAAAACCTCCTGCCTGGCTTCGCCAAAAATGATGCCGGATTTTTGCCCCAAAAGGCACGGAGAAACTGCTTTAGAGACAAAGTTTGTTTCTTTAAAGCAGGAGGTATTTTATTGCAACGCGTTGGGGAGCTCTCCAGGTCGCCCTGGGCAAAGAGTTCCGACGTGTACAATTAGCATAGCTCTTTTATACAGTTTTTGAGTATAGGATTACAACACAATCATGCATATTCATTAAATTGCAACATCTAATTGTAATATTCATATGAAGGCGGAGTCTGGGCGGAGTCTTCAATTTGGGGAGATTTCACGGTGGGAGTTCCTGTTGCCTTCCTCTGGGCGGGGGTCGTGTGTGAGTCTTCCTCACTGTAAACTTCTGAACTTTCTTTCGATCTTCTCCTTTTAAGGCAGTTTTGGCAAACACAATAAGGTCAGGCTGACTTTTGGCTCATCCTACGATTTTCTGAGTTGCTATCTCTGTGAGGAATGCAGCTATCTCTCTAGGACTGCTCTAGGATTCGCTGAGTTGCTATGTCAAGGACTGCCTAGTTTCCTAATGTTAAGGTTTTGAAATTTCTCTTACAATTTTGTGTTAACCTTTTATGTTTCAAAGTTTTAAGTGAGTGGCTTCACAGCGTAGGTTCTAATACCCGTCAGGGTCATAAATCTTCAACAGCAGCAGCATGGATCTCTCACTGAGATCCCAAGCTTATCTGAGCCGTATCGCTCCAGCATAAGCATCGTCCCCTTCGAGGGTCACAAAGTCTTTAACAGGACTCTGCCTCATCTGAGCCGCTTTTACTCCAGCATAAGGCTTTCTCTCTGTTAAAGTCACAAATCTCTGGTGCATCCACAAGCTCCTCTGTGAGCCGCATAGGGGGTCTCTTCACCCCAACAAACTTTTACAGGTGGCAGGGATTTTATTTTTCAGTCTTTACCCTGCTGAAGGGAGGGAGAACGAAAGGAGAAAAAGCAGCTCTCCCCCCTTCGAACTTTTCTTCTCTCTCCTGCGACTGCAGCTTTGACCTTGAAAGTCCTGTTATCTCATGGCTGGAATTCTTCTGCAGCGGTTTCTCGTCTAAGCAGTTCGTCTTTTAAACCTTTTTTTCTTCACTCTCTCACAAGAGAGAAGGGAGGTTTCAGTACTACACCTGTCCCCCCCCCGGCCCAAGCCGGGGGAGGAGGGAGCCTTGGCCCTCCTCGGGCCCGCTACCCTTCTACATGGCTGCTGCTCCTAATTTCAACTGCGCAACCAACCTTCTCTTCCGTTTTCTTAAAGATGTAATTAGCAAAGGCGTCACTGAACTTTTTGATTGGTTTTTTGTCCGGAAATCACCTGGACAAAACCATCCTCAGCCCCAGGGATGGGCTGGTGGGCAAAACCACGACACACATGGACATCTGTGTGCACCCAATAGGCAGTGTGTCAGTAATGCATGCTCGGTTCCTGGGTTACAGCAAATAACCAATAGTTTGAAAGTGATCACGCCCCGGGGGGCAGTGAAGGTATATAAGAGGTTGGGTTATGTAAATAAAGGGCAACATTTGCGTAAATCATCCTAATTTGTGTGCAGTTTCTTCTGGAAGCTCCTCTGCCAACATCCACATTATATCACAGCTGTCCCTTTCTTGTCACCAGTCCCCTCTGATGTCACTTGTCCTCAGTGATGTCACTGATGTCCCTGTGATGACATCTCTGTCCCCTGTGATGTCACTGATAGCCCTGTGACATCATGGCTGTCCCTATGTGGTCACCAATCCCCTGTGACATCACTGGTCCCCAATGATGTCACTACTGTCCCTGTGATGTCACCAGTGTCACCGATTATGTCACTGGTGTCTCTGCGATGTCACCCCTGTCCTTGTGAAGTCACTGATGTCCCCACTGATGTCACTGATGTCCTTGGGAGATCACAGCTCCCCCTTTGTATACATCAGTCTTCTGTGATGTCACTGGTCCACGATGATGTCACCGCTGTCCCTGTGATGTCACCACTCTCCCCTGTGATGTCACCAATGTCCCCCATGATATCACTGGTGTCTCTGTGTTGTTTTCCAGATCCTCTCTAATGTCACCGATGTCCCTGTGACATCATGGCTTTCCCTTTGTTTTCACCATTCTCCAGTGATATTTCTGGTCCCCAATGACACCATTGCTGTCTCTGTGATGTCACCACTATCCCCTACGGTAGCACCAATGTCCCTGTGATGTCACTGATGTCCCTGTGACATTATGGCTTTCCCTTTGTTGGCAACAATCGCCTGTGACTTCACAGGTTCCTCTGTGATGTCACCACTGTCCCCTGTGATGTCACCAATGTCCCCAGTGATATCACTGGTGTCTCCGTGTTGTCACCTCCACCCCTTGTGATGTCCCCAATAACTCTGTGACATCACGGCTTTCCCATTGCTGTAAGCAGTCCCCTGTGATGTCACTGGTCTCCAATGATGTCACTGCTGTCCCAGTGATATCACCACTGTCCCCAACAGTGCCACCATGTATCTGTGATGTGACCAGACACTTTTCATGTCACCACTTTCCCTGTGAAATCACTGCTGTCCCTCTGTTGTCACTCTGATGTCACTGGTCCCCAGTGAGGTCCCTGCTGTCTCTGTCATGTCACCACTGAACCCTGGGATGTCACCAGTGTCCCCTGTGATGTCACCGATAGCCCTGTGACATCATGTCTTTCCCTTTGTTGTCAACAGTCCCCTGTGAGGCCACTGGTCCTCAGTGATGTCACCAATGTCCCTGTGATGTCAACACTATCCCCTGTAATGCCATCACTGTAACCGATAATGTCAGTGGTGTCTCTGTGATGTCACCACTCTCCCCTATGATGTCACAGGTGTCACTGATGATGTCACTGGTGTCTCTGTGATGTCACCCTTGTCCTTGTGCAGTCACTGATGTCCCCTGTGATGTCACTGATGTCCCCTGTGATGTAAGCGACCTCCCTGTGACATCACAGCTGTCCCTTTATTGTCAACAGTCCCATGTGATGTCACTGGTCCCCAGTGATGTCACTCATATCTCCTGTGATGTCACCCATGTTCCCAATGATGTCACTAGTGTCTCTGTGATGTCATCCCTATCTTTGTGAAGTCACCAATGACCTCAGTGATGTCACCCATGTCCCTGGAATGTCACCACTATCCCGTCTGATGTCACCAGTGACACCGATAATTTCACTGGTGCCTCTGTGATGTCACCCCTGGCCTTGTGAAGTCACTGATGTCCCCTGTGATGTCACATATCTCCCCAGTGATGTCCTGCTTTCTCTGTGATGTCCCCAATGTGCCGAGTCGTTGCACCATGTCCTCGTCCTGTCACCAATGTCAGTGATGTTCCTGTGACATCACAACTGTCCCTTTGTTGTCAACAGTCCCCTGTGATGTCAATGGTCCCCAATGTTGCCACCGATGCCCCTGTGATGTCACCAGTGTCACCGATAATGTCACTGGTATCCCTGTGATGTCACACATGTCCTTTTGATGTCACCATTGTCATCTGTCACGTCACAGATATCCCTGTGACATCACAGGTGTCCCTTTGTGGTCAGCAGTCCCCTCTGACATCACTGGTCTCCAATGATTTCACTTCTTTCTCTGTGATGTCACCACTGTCCCCAGCAGTGCCACCATGTCCCTATGATGTCACTGATGTCCCCAGTGATGTTACCAGACTCCTGTGATGTCACGGATGGCTTTGTGCCACCACGGCTGTCCCTTTGTTCTCAACACTCCTCTGTGATGTCACTGATCCCCAGTGATGTCATTGACTTTCCTGTGATGTCACCCCATCCCCTCTGATGTCACTGATGTCCCTGACATTGTCACTGGTGTCACTGTGTTGTCACCCCTCTCCTTGTGAAGTCACTGAAGTCCCCTGTGATGTCACCAATGTGCCTGTGACATCACGACTGTCTGTTTGTTGTCAGCAGTCCCCTGTGACATCACTGGTCCACAGTGATGTCACTTCTGTCTCTATGATGTCACCACTGTCCCTAATGGTGTCACCATGTCCCCATGATGTCACCAATGTCCCTGTGATGTCACCAGACACTTTTGATGTCAGTGATGTCCCTGTGAAACTGCAACTGTCCCATTCTTGTCACCAGTCCCCTGGGATGTCAGTGGTCCCCACTGATATCACCCATGTCTGTGTGATGTCACCACTGTCCCCTGTGGTGTCACCAATGTCCAGTGATGTCACTGCTGTCTCTGTAATGTCACCCTTGTCCTTGTGAAGTCACCAATATCGCTAGTGTTGTCACCGATGTCCCCGTGATGTCACCAGTATCACTGATGATGTCACTGGCATTTCTGTGATGTCACCTCAGCCGTGTGCAGTCACTGATGTCCCCTGTGATGTCATCGATGTCACTGTGACATCACAGCTTTCCCATTGTCACCAGTGTCCCCTG
>NW_026088170.1:0-18857 GCF_022539395.1 Myiozetetes cayanensis | reverse complement strand
GAGAACACAGAGGGAGACACAGGGAAAGGGAATGAGAGACACGAGAGAGACAAGGAAAGGAAGCACGAGGAAACCCATGAAGAGAACACGAGAGGACACAGAGAGGAACATAGAGACACGAGACACGAGAGAGACACAGGGAAAGGAACACGGGAGGAGGACACGAGGGGAGCGGACAGGGAGGGAGCACGAGGGGAGGCCGCGAAGGGGGGACACGAGGGGTTGGCTTGCACGGGGAGGGGACACGGGAGGACGACGAGGAGGACACAGGGAGGGAGGACACGGAGAGAGGGGACACGGGGGGGGACACAGGAGGGACACGGGGAGGGGACACGAGGGGACACAGGAGGGGACTGGAGAGGGCACTGAGGAGGCCGCGACAGGGGACACATGGGGAGGACACAGGGGAGAGGGACACGGGGGAGTTGGCCATGGGGAGCCCGTGAAGAGGAGATAAGAGGGGATAGGAGCTTGGGGGGCGTGGAAGGGACAAGGGGGTCCGTGGGACACTAACAGGGTGCGTGGGAGGTGCAGAGGCACGGGGGACGTGGGGGATGTCAAAGAGAGGGGACAGGAGTGAGCTGGGGACGTGGGGGATGTCAGGGGAGGGTGGACACGGGAACGTAGGGGATATCAGGGGGATGTCACGCGTGGAGAGGGGTCCCGCAGGCTCGTGACCGCGGTGGGCGTAATAAAAGAGGCGCTGACCACCAAAGAAGTGAATCGGCGTGACCCAAAAAATGTGGGCGTGGCCTAAGTGGGCGTGTCCGCCCCGTCAGGAGGGAGGGAGGAAGGAGGGAAGGAGGGAAGGAGGGAGGAAGGAGGGAGGAGGAAGGAAGGAAGAGGAAGGAGGGAAGGAAGGAAGGAGGAAGGAGGAAGGAAGGAGGAGGGAGGGAGGAAGAAGGAGGAGGAGGGAGAGGAAGGAGGAAGGGGAGGAGGGAGGGAGGGGGGAGGGAGGGAGGGGGGGAGGAGGAAGGAGGGAGGGAAGGGGGGGAGGGAGGGCAGGCAGGGGGGCGATGGCGGCAGCGCTGGGATCAGCTGGGGTCGCTGCTGGGAGTCTGTGCCAGGGGTCTCCGGTGGCGCTGGTGGCCCTGGGGTCTCTGGTGGTCGCGGGGGCCGCCTGGCGCTGCAGCGGCGGCTGCAGCCGCACCTCTGAGGCCGACCTGGGCGTTCGCCGTCGCAGGCTGCTCAGTGCCGGCAGGCGAGGCAGGGCGCAAGCCCAGGGGGCTCAGTGGTCGCTCGGTTCCTGCAGCTTAGCCCGCCTCAGCCAGCCCGGCCCTTCCTGCAGGGTCAGGGGGTCGCAGCCCCTCGGCAGGGCGGCCCGGGCCGTGGCCAGGGTGGCGAACGCGCTGCAGGCTCTGCAGGCCCCGCCGGTCCAGGGACACCGTGGGGCTCCTGGTGGGCAACAGAGCGCTTCGTGTGGGGATGGTTCCGGGCTCGCCGCGCTCGGGAGCCCGCCCGGCCTTCCCTGGGAACCGCGCTGAGACCCGCAGAGGCTCCGGCACTGCCTGAGAGACTGCAGATGCAGAGCGATACTCATGACACGACAGCTGAAGAGAGGGACAAAGAGATATGGGAGAGATATAGAGACAAAGAGAGGACACAGAGAGGAAAGGAGGACACAGGAGACACAGGGAGACAAGAGAGGGGATACTGCAGAGAGGATACAGAGAGGACACAGAGAGAGACAAAGAGGGGACACGGGGAATACAGGAGGGACACAGAGAGAGATACAGGGGATACACGAGACAAAGAGAGGGGACAAAGGGGACACGAGAGAGACAAAGGGGGATATAGAGGATGATACAGGGGAACGACACGGAGGGAACAAAGAGAGGACATAGAGAGGGATACGAGAGACAAAGAACAGAGGGCAATACAGAGGGGATACAGAGAGGAGACACGAAGAGACAAGGAGAGCACAGGAGAAGGGGACAAGAAGAGCACAGGAGCACAGAGAGAGTACAGAGAGAGGAGACACAGAGAGAAAGAGAGACAAGGAAGGAGGATACTAGAGAGGACAAAGAGGAGGATATAGAGAGGGACACAGGGGGATGGAGGGACACAGGGGGACAAAGAGGATAAGGAGAGATATCAGGGGACACAGGGATACACAGGGGATACGAGGGGTACACGAGAGAGGCACTGAGGAGGACACAGAGGGACACAGGGAGCACAGAGAGATACACAGAGGGACATCGAGAGATACACGAGATACGAGAGATACACGAGAGGATGAGCACTGAGGGATACAACGAGGGATACACAGGGAGATACACAGAGGGGGATACACACAGAGATGACAGAGAGGGATACACAGAGGGACACAGGAGATACACATGAGAGATACACGAGGAGATACACAGAGAGGATACAGAGGGCAACAGAAATAGAGAGGAATACACAGAGATACGGGATGGGAGGATACACGAGAGGGATACACGAGAGGAGATACACAGAGGGACAGGGGACACAGGGAGACACGAGGGATACACAGGGGCACACGAGAGGATACATGAGACAAGGAGGACACAGGGGATACACGGAGGTACACAGGGGGACACTAGGGATAGGGGGATACCAGGGAGATACGAGAGGGATACACGAGGGATACACGAGGAGAGGGACACGGGGAACACAGGGGATACACGAGGGATAGACGAGGTACACAGGGAGACGGGGGAATACACGAGAGGACCTAGGGGGGATACACAGAGGGAATACTACGAGAGGGATACAGCGAGGGCAGAGATACACAGAGATACACGAGAGGACACAGAGAGGATACAGAGGAACACGAGGGAGATACAGAGGAATACAGAGAGATACACGAGGGAGGATACACGAGAGAGATACAGAGGATACAGAGGACAGGGGACACAAGGGAGACACACGGGATACACAGAGATAGGGCAGATACAGAGGGATACACGAGGGCACGGGAGCGAGATACACAGAGAGATACACGGAGATACACGGGGGATACAGGGGGACACAGGGGGGATAGCAGAGGGGATACAGAGGGGGACCACAGGGGATGACGCAGAGATACACAGGGATACACGAGAGGATGACAGAGAGATACACGAGATACACAGGGGATACACAGAGATACAGGGGATACACGAAGTAGGGGATACACGAGATACACGGGAGATACACGAGATACGGGATACACGAGGGGGACACAGAGGGAGATACACGAGGGGATACACGAGAGGGAGATACACGGGAGATACACGAGAGATACGGAGATACAGAGATACGAGACAGGATACACGGGGGAATACAGGAGATACACGAGGGGACAAGAGATACACGGGAGATACACGAGGGATACACGAGGGATACACGAGAGGCATACACGGGAGATACACGGGAGATACACAGAGAGATACAGAGAGAGATACACGAGGGAATGAGGACGATACACAGAGATAAGGGACACGGACAGGGGACACACGAGAGATACACGAGAGAGATACACAGGGCACAGGAGACACAGAGAGGGACACCGAGAGAGATACACGAGAGACACACGGAGAGATACTGAGAGGATACACGAGAGACACAGGGAGGACACGGAGAGGATACACGAGAGGAACAAAGGGAGGAACACAGGGATACAGAGAGATACACGGGAGGGACACGGAGGATACACAGGGAATACGAGAGACACGGGAGATACAGAGAGGGATACAGGGAGAACACAGAGAGATACAGAGAGGGATACACAGGGAACACAGAGGGATACAGAGATACGAGAGATACAGAGAGTGCAGGGATACACAGGAGATACACGAGAGATACGGAGATACATGAGGGATACACGAGAGGGACACGAGAGATACACGAGGGATACACGAGGGAGATACAGAGATACGACGAGAGATACACGAGGGGACAATGAGGATACGAGAGATACAGAGAGAGATACAGAGGACACAAGAGACACGAGAGATACACAGGGAGCAGAGAGGGAGCTGAATGCGGGAGGAAAAGAGGTCTGGGGGCACGGGGGTGACCAAGGGGGTAACGGAGTGACACCGCGGAAAAGGGCTGGAGACACCGAGGAGGCATTCGGGGAGGGACCCCGGGGATACAGGGAGAGGAGCGGGGATGGAGCGGGAAGAGGTGACAGAGAGACTGAGGTTTGTGGGGAGCAGGGATGGGATTGGGATGGGACTGGGATGGTGGGATCACCCGGGGGGGACAGGGAGACCGGGAAGTCTGTGGGGAGCAGGAATGGGACTGGGAATGGCGGGATCACCGGCATCGAGGACGGGAGGTTTGTGGGGAGCAGGGATGGGACTGGGATGGGACTGGGAATGGCGGGATCACCCATCGGGACAGGGAGAGCGGGAAGTCTGTGAGGAGCAGGGGTGGGACTGGGATGGGACTGGGAATGGCGGGATCACCCATCGGGACGGGGAGATCGGGAGGTTTGTGGGGAGCAGGGATGGGACTGGGGATGGTGGGATCACCCATCGGGACAGGGGACCGGGAGGTTTGTGGGGAGCAGGGATGGGACTGGGATGGGACTGGGATTGCGGGATCACCCGGGGGTGACAGAGAGACCGGGAAGTCTGTGGGGAGCAGGGATGGGACTGGGAATGGCGGGATCACCCATCGGGACCGGGAAGTTTGTGGGGAGCAGGGATGGGACTGGGGATGGCGGGATCACCCATCGGGACAGGGAGGGACAGGGAAGTCTGTGGGGAGCAGGGATGGGACTGGGATGGGACTGGGGATGGGGGGATCACCCATCGGTGGGGTCAGGGAGACCGGGAGGTTTGTGGGGAGCAGGGATGGGACTGGGGATGGTGGGATCACCCATCGGGACCGGGAGGTTTGTGGGGAGCAGGGATGGGACTGGGATGGGACTGGGGATGGCGGGATCACCCATCGGGACAGGGAGACCGGGAGGTTTGTGGGGAGCAGGGATGGGACTGGGATGGGACTGGGAATGACGGGATCACCCATCGGGACGGGGCTGGCCGGGCCGATCGGTGCCGTTAAGGGCTGGATGGAGGATTGCAGGCTGTTCATTCCCCTCACGACCCCGTCCCTCCCTCCCTCCCCACCTTCCCCAGAGCTTTTTGGGTCGGTGGAGCCGCTGCTGCCCACGCTGCGCGAGGACGGCGTGGCCGTGTGGGTGCTGGGCGGGGGTCGTACCCGCCGGGGGTCGTGGCCCTGCAGGAGCTGCTGGATGAGGCCTCGGACCAGCTGGAGCCCGAGGACGTTTGGGACCCCGGGACATGAACGAGACGTGCCTGTACATCTTCACCTCGGGCACCACCGGTGGGGCCGGCCCGGGGGGGGAGGGGGGAAAGGGAGCATCGTGGGGTTGTGGGTGGGGGTCTCAACGCCGCGCCCCCCTTCCCAGGGCTCCCCAAAGCCGCCCGGGTGTCCCACCTCAAGTCGGTGATGTGCCTGAGCTTCTACGAGCTGGTGGGAGCCTCCAGAGGGGACGTTGTGTACCTGGCACTGCCCCTCTACCACATGGCCGGGGCCCTGCTGGGCGTCATCGGCTGCCTCGGCATCGGTGAGAGGGGCTGGGACCCCCGGGGGGATCGGGGAGAGGGGCTGGGATCCCCGGGGGGATAGGGACCCTCGGGGGGATCGGGGATGGAGGGGTTGGAACCCCGGGGATCGGGAGAGGGGCTGGGACCCCAGGGGATCGGGAGAGGGCCGAGACCCTCGGGGGATCGGGGAGAGGGCTGGGAACCCGGGGGATCGGGGATGGAGGGCTGGAACCCCCGGGGGATCAGGGAGAGGGGCTGGGACCCCAGGGGATCGGGGAGAGGGGCCGGGACCCACAGGGGATCAGGGAGAGGGCTGGGACCCCGAGGATCGAGGATGAGGGGCTGGACCCCGGGGATCGGGGAGAGGGGTCAGGACCCCGGGGGATCAGGATGAGGGCTGGACCTCCGGGGGATCGGGATGGAGGGGTCGGGACTCAGGGGATCAGGGAGAGGGGCGGGACCCCGGGGGATCGGGGAGAGGGGTCGGGACCCTCGGGGGGATCGGGGAGAGGGGTTGGAACCCCCGGGGGGATCGGGGAGAGGGGCTGGGACCCCCAGGGGGATCGGGGAGAGGGGTCAGAACCCACAGGGGATCAGGGAGAGGACTGGGACCCCGGGGGATCAGGGAGAGGGGCCGGGACCCTCGGGGGATCGGGGAGAGGGGCCTGGACCCTCGGGGGATCGAGGGAGAGGGCCAGGACCCACGGGGGATCGGGGAGAGGGGCTGGGACCCACGGGGGATCGGGGAGAGGGGCTGGGACCCCAGGGATCAGGGAGAGGGACCGGGACCCTCGGGGATCGGGAGAGGACTGGGACCCCGGGGGTCAGGGAGAGGGGCTGGGACCCACGGGGGATCGGGAGAGAGGCTGGGACCCAGCGGGATCGGGGGAGGGGGGCTGGGACCCACGGAGGATCAGGGAGAGGGCCTGGGACCCCGGGGGATCGGGAGAGGGGTCAGGACCCACGGGGATCGGGGATGGAGGGGCCGGACCCTCGAGGGATCGGGAGAGGGGCTGGGACCCACTGGGATCGGGGAGAGGGACCGACCCCGGGGATCGGGATGGAGGGGCCAACTCGGGGATCAGGGAGAGGGGCTGGGATCCCAGGGGATCGGGGAGAGGGTCAGAACCCCGGGGGATCGGGAGAGGGGTCAGAACCCACGGGGATCGGGAGAGGGCTGGGACCCCGGGGGATCGGGGAGAGGGGTCAGAACCCTGGGGGATCGGGAGAGGGGCTGGGACCCACGGGGGATCGGGGAGAGGGATCTAGGACCCACGGGGGATCGGGGAGAGGGACTGGGACCCTCGGGGGGATCGGGGAGAGAGGGTTGGGACCCACGGGGATCGGGGAGAGGGACTGGGACCCTCGGGGATCGGAGGAGGGGCTGGGACCCTCGGGGGATCGGGGAGAGGGGCTGGGACCCACAGGGGATCGGGGAGAGGGGCCGGGACCCCCGGGGATCAGGGATGGAGGGGCTGGGACCCCGGGGGATCGGGGATGGAGGGTCAGAACCCCGGGGGATCAGGGGAGAGGGCTGGGACCCGGGGGATCGGGAGAGGGGCTGGGACCCCTGGGGATCAGGAGAGGCTGGGACCCTCAGGGGATCGGGAGAGGGTGGGACCCCGGGGATCGGGGGAGAGGGGTGGGACCCTCGGGGGATCGGGGAGGGGGGCTGGGACCCTGGGGGATCGGGGAGAGGGCTGACACCCGGGGGATCGGGGATGGAGGGATCAGAACCCCGGGGATCGGGGAGAGGGCCGGACCCGGGGATCGGGGAGAGGGGTCAGAACCCCCGGGGATCGGGGAGAGGGGCTGGGACCCCGGGGATCGGGAGAGGGGCTGGAACCCCGAGGATCGGGAGAGAGGGCCGGGACCCTCGGGGGATCGGGATGGAGGGGCCAGAACCCCGGGGGATCGGGGAGGAGGGGCCGGGACCCACGGGGGATCGGGAGAGGGGGCTGGGAACCCCGGGGAATCGGGAGAGAGGCTGGGACCCTCGGGGGATTGGGGAGAGGGGTCGGGACCCCGGGTGGATCGGGGAGAGAGGTCAGAACCCGGGGGATCAGGATGAGGGGGTGGGACCTCCGGGGATCGGGGAGAGGGGTCGGGACCGTGGGATCGGGAGAGGGGCTGGGACCCTCGGGGGGATCGGGGAGAGGGGTCGGGACCCACGGAGGGATCCCTGAAATTCAGCTGAAATCCCTGAAATTCAAATGAAATCCCCAAAATTCAGCTGAAATCCCTGAATCTCAGCTGAAAACCCTGAAATTCAGCTGAAATCCCCGAATTCAGCTGAAATCCCTGAAATTCAACCAGAATCCCGAAATTCAGCCGAAATCCCTGAATCTCAACCAAAATCCCGAAATTCAACCAAAATCCCGAAACTCAGCCGAAAGAAATCCCTGTAACCCAGATTTGCAGGCTGATCCCTCATCCCCGGTCCATGATCCACCTTTTCCCCCTCTCCTTTTCCCGGGATCCCCCAGGAGCCACGTGCGTGCTGAGGGAGAAGTTCTCGGCCAGCGCATTTTGGGACGATTGTCGGGCCGAGGGCGTCACCGTCTTCCAGTACATCGGGGAGCTGTGCCGGTACCTCGTCAACCAGCCCCAGGTCTGCAGGGAAAGGGGGGAAACATTGGGAAAAAAGGGGTGCTGGGGGTTTTGGAGCCGGGGGTGGGTTCTTTGGACCCCCCAGATTCTGGGGAGGTGTTGGTGGTCCCGCAGCGCCCCGGGGAGCGGCACTGGGGGGGTTCCTTGGAGCCGAGGGTGGGCTCTTTGGAGCTGGGGGTGGGTTCTTTGGCCCCCCAGATTTCAGGGGGTCCCCCAGAGGTGCCGGTGGTCCCGCAGCGCCCCGGGGAGCGGTGTTGGGGTGGGTTCTTTGGACCCCCAGATTTCGGGGGGTCCCCCAGATTTTGGGGGGTCCCCCAGAGGTGCCGGTGGTCCCGCAGCGCCCCGGGGAGCGGCACTGGGGGTTCTTTGGAGCAGGTTTTTGGAGGTGGGGTGGACCTTTGGGCCGAGGGTGGGTTCTTTGGCCCCCAGATTTTGGGGAGTGCCGGTGGTCCCACAGCGCCCCGGGGAGCGGCAGCACGGGGGGTTCTTTGGAGCTGGGGGTGGGTTTTTTGGAGCCGGGGGGGGGTTCTTTGGGGCCGAGGGTGGGTTCTTTGGACCCCCAGATTTTGAGGGAGGTGCCGGTGGTCACGCGCCCGGAGCAGCAGCAGGGGGTTCTTTGGAGCCAGGGGATGGGGTCTTTGGAGCCAGGGGTGGGTTCTTTGGACCCCCAGATTTCGGGGAGTCCCCCAGATTTTGGGGAGGTGCCGGTGGTCCCACAGTGCCCCGGGGTTCTTTGGAGCCGGGGGATGGGTTTTTTGGAGCCAGGGTGGGTTTTTTGGATCCAGGGGGGGTTCTTTGGACCCCCAGATTTCGGGGGGTCCCCCAGATTTTGGGGAGTGCCAGTGGTCCTGCAGCGCTCCAGGGTTCTTTGGAGCCGGGGGTGGGTTCTTTGGACCCCCAGATTTCGGAGGGTCCCCCAGAGGTGCTGATGGTCCCGCAGTGCCCTGGGGTTCTTTGGAGGTGGGGGTGGGTTCTTTGGAGCCGGGGGTGGGCTCTTTGGACCCCCAGATTTTGAGGAGTGCGGGTGGTCCCGCAGCGCCGGGAAGCGGCACTGGGGGTTCTTTGGAGCCGGGGGTGGGTTCTTTGCACCCCCAGATTTCAGGGTCCCCAGAGGTGCGGGTGGTCCCACAGCACCCGGGGAGCAGCAGTAGGGGGGTTCTTTGGAACTGGGGGGGTAGGTTCTTTGGAGCCAGGGGATGGGTTCCTTGGAGCTGGGGATGGGTTCTTTGGACCCCAGATTTCGGGTGGTCCCCAGATGTGGTCCGGTGCAGTGGTCCCGCAGACGCCCGGAGTGTGGCACTGGGGGGCTTTTGGAGCCAGGGTGGGTTTTTGAGAGGCTGGGCGGTGGGGTTCTTTGGAGCGAGGAGTGGGTTGCTGGCCCCCAGATTTGAGGGTCCCAGAGTGCCGGTGGTCCTCAGCGCGGGGAGCACTGGGGGTTCTCTGGGTCAGGTGTTCTTTGGAGCTGGGAGGGTTCTTTGGAGCCGGGGGTGGGTTCTTTGGACCCCCAGATTTTGAGAGAGGTGCCGGTGGTCCTAGCGCCCGAGGCAGCAGCACAGGGGGTTCTTTGGAGCTGGGGTGGGTTCTTTGGGCCCCAGCTCTCGGGGGTTCCTCAGATTTTGGGGAGGTGTCGGTGGTCACCAGCACCGAGGGCAGCTGGCAGCTGGAGTTCTTTGGAGCCGGGTGGGTTCTTTGGGGTCAGGGTGGGTTCTTTGGACCCCCAGATTTTGAGGAGTGCCGGTGGTCCTACAGCGCCCGGGAGGCTGGCAGCTGGGGGAGTTCTTTGGAGCCAGGGTGGGTTCTTTGGCCCCCAGATTTGGGGTCCCAGAGGTGCTGGGTGGTCCCGCAGCGCCCGAGGAGCGGCACTGGGGGTTCTTTGGAGCTGGGGGTGGTTCTTGCGAGCCAGGGGGAGTTCTTTGGAGCCCAGGGTGGGTTCTTTGGCCCCAGATTCTGGGGAGGTGCTGGTGGTCCGCACCGAGGGCGGCAGGCACGGGGGTTTTGGACGGTGGGTTTGGGGTCGGTGGGTTCTTTGGACCCCCAGATTTGAGGGAGTGCCGGTGGTCCCTCAGCGCCCGGGAGGCGTGCAGCACGGGGTTTTGGAGCTGGGGGCTGGGTTCTTTGGCCCCCAGATTTTGGAGAGGTGCCGGTGGTCCACTTAGCACCCGGAGGGTCTTGGAGCCGAGGTGGGTTCTTTGGAGCCGAGGGTGGGTTCTTTGGCCCCAGATTTCAGGGTCCCAGATTTTGGGGAGGTGCCGGTGGTCCGCAGCACCCGGGAGCGGCCAGCACCCGGGGTTCTTTGGAGGCCGAGGGTGGGTTTTGGAGCTGGGGGTGGGGTTCTTTGGAGCAGGGTGGGTTCTTTGGAGCCAGGGGGTTCTTTGGAGCCGAGGTGGTTCTTTGGAGGCTGGAGGTGGGTTCTTTGGCCCCAGATTTTGGGGAGTTGCCGGTGGTCCCAGCGCCCGGGAGTGGCAGCAGGGGTTCTTTGGAGTGCAGGTTCTTTGGAGCTGGGGGAGTTCTTTGGAGCCAGGGTGGGTTCTTTGGCCCCAGTTTAGGGGGTCCCCAGATTTTGGGAGGTGTCCGTGGTCCCGCAGCACCCGGGAGCGGCAGCACAGGGGTTCTTTGGAGCCGAGGGTGGGTTCTTTGGACCCCCAGATTTCGGGGAGGTGCTGGTGGTCGCACGCGCCCGGGAGCGGCAGCAGGGGGTTCTTTGGAGTGGGTTTTTGGAGCTGGGGTGGGTTCTTTGGAGCTAGGGGGTTCTTTGGCCCCCAGATTTTGGGGAGGTGCTGGTGGTCCTCAGCGCCCAGGGAGCGTGCTGGGGTGGAGTTCTTTGGCCCCCAGATTTCGGGGGTCCCCAGAGGTGCCGGTGGTCGCAGCGCCCGGGAGCGGCACTGGGGGTTCTTTGGAGCCAGGGTGGGTTCTTTGGAGCTAGGGGTTCTTTGGAGCCGGGGGTGGTTCTTGGAGCTGAGGGGGTTCTTTGGAGCCGGGGTGGGTTCTTTGGACCCCCAGATTTTGAGAGGAGTTGCTGGTGGTCCCGCAGCGCCCGGAGGCGGCAGCACGGGGGTTCTTGGAGCTGGGGGTAGGCTCTTTGGACCCCCAGATTTTGGGGTCCCCAGTGGTGCCGGTGGTCCGCAGCGCCCGGGAGCGGCAGCAATCTTGGAGCAGGTGGATCTTTGGAGGTGGGTGGGTTCTTTGGAGCTGGGGGTGGGTTCTTTGGACCCCAGATTTTGGAGAGGTGCCAGGTGGTCCCTTAGCGCCCAGGGAAGCGGCAGTGGGGGTTCTTTGGCCCCTAGATTTTGGGGTCCCAGAGTGCGGTGGTCCTGCAGCGCCCGAGGAGCGGCAGCACGGGGGTTCTTTGGAGCGGGTTTTGGAGCTGGGGTTCTTTGGAGCCAGGGTGGGTGCTTTGGCCCCAGATTTTGGGAGGTGCCGGTGGTCCCAGCAGCGCCTAGGGGGTCTTCGGAGCCGGGGGTTCTTGGAGCTGGGTGGGTTCTTTGGAGCTGGGGTGGGTCCTTTGGAGCTGGGGGGGTTCTTTGGACTCCCAGATTTTGGGAGGTGCCGGTGGTCCCGCAGCACCACGAGGGGGTCTTTGGAGCTGGGGGGTCTTTGGAGCCGGGGGTGGGTTCTTTGGAGCCAGGGGTGGGTTCTTTGGACCCCAGTTTCGGGGTCCCAGATTTTGGGGAGGTGCCGGTGGTCGCAGTGCCCCGGGAGCGCACTGGAGTTCTTTGGAGCTGGGGTGGGTTCTTTGGACCCCCCAGATTTTGGGAGTCCCCAGAGTGCGGTGGTCCCAGCCCTGGGAGCGCGCACGGGGGCCCTTGGAGCCAGGGTGGGTTCTTTGGGCTGGGGGTTCTTTGGAGCTGGGGTGGGTTCTTTGGCCCCCAGATTTCAGAGTCCCCAGATTTTGGGGAGGTGCCGGTGGTCCCCAGCACCCCGAGGAGCGGCACTGGGTGGCTTTGGAGCTGGGGGGGTTCTTTGGAGCTGGGGGTGGGTTCTTTGGCCCCCCAGTTTCGGGGGGTTCCTCAGATTTTGGGGAGTTGCTGGTGGTCCCTCAGCGCCCCGGGGAGCGGCACTGGGGGGGTTCTTTGGAGCCGGGGTGGGTTCTTTGGCCCCGAGATTTCGGGGGTCTCCTCAGATTTTGGGGAGTTCCGGTGGTCCCACAGCGCCCATGAGCGGCAGCACGGGGTTCTTTGGAGCCGGGGTGGGTTCTTTAGGGCTCGAGGGTGGGTTCTTTGGCCCCTCAGATTTTGGGGAGGTGTCTGGTGGTCCTGAGCGCCCGGGGAGCGGCAGCACGGGGGGGTTTTTGAAGGTGGGGGTGGGTTCTTTGGGGTCGAGGGTGGGTTCTTTGGCCCCCCCAGATTTTGGGGAGGTGTTGGTGGTCCCTCAGCGCCCCGGGGAGCGGCAGCACGGGCTCCGCCTGGCCGTGGGCTCGGGGCTCCGGCCCGACGTCTGGAGGAGCTTCCAGGGGCGCTTCGGGCCCCTGAGGATCGTGGAGACCTACGGGCTGAGCGAGGGCAACGTCACCCTCTTCAACTACACCGGCACCCCCGGAGCCATGGGCAGGGCCAGCGCCATCTACAAGGTGAGGGCAGGGGGCTGGGATGGGGGGGGGCACACCTGGCTGGCCTGGGGGTCACACCTGGCTGTCCTGGGGGTCCCACATCCATCCTGGGGGTCCCTTTGTCCATCTGGGGGTCTCATGTCCATCTGGGGGTCACACCTGGCTGTCCTGGGGGTCCCATGTCCATCTGGGGGTCACCCCTGGCTGTCCTGGGGTCACCCCTGACTGTCCTGGGGGTCACCCCTGGCTGTCCTGGGGGTCACACCTGGTTGTCCTGGGGGTCACCCCTGGCTCTCCTGGGGGTCCCTGTGTCCATCCTGGGGGTCCCTCTGTCCATCCTGGGGGTCACCCCTGGCTGTCCTGGGGGTCCCATGTCCATCATGGGGGTTCCATGTCCATCTGGGGGTCCCTTTGTCTGTCCTGGGGGTCCCTCTCTCCATCCTGGGGGTCCCTGTGTCCACCTGGGGGTCACACCTGGCTGTCCTGGGGGTCACACCTGGCTGTCCTGGGGGTCACCCCTGGCTGTCCTGGGGGTCCCTTTGTCCATCTGGGGGTCTCATGTCCATCTGGGGGTCACCCCTGGCTGTCCTGGGGGTCACCTCTGTCTGTCCTGGGGGTCACCCCTGGCTGTCCTGGGGGTCCCTCTGTCCATCCTGGGGGTCCCATGTACATCCTGGGGGTCCTGGAGGGTCCCATGTCCATCCTGGGGGTCCCTCTGTCCGTCCTGGGGGTCACCTCTGTCTGTCCTGGGGTCACCCCTGGCTGTCCTGGGGGTCCCTCTGTCCATTTGGGGGTCACCCCTGGCTGTCCTGGGGGTCACCCCTGGCTGTCCTGGGGTCCCTCTGTCCATCCTGGGGGTCCCATGTCCATCTGGGGGTCACCCCTGGCTGTCCTGGGGGTCACCCCTGTCTGTCCTGGGGGTCCCATGTCCATCCTGGGGGTCCCCTGTCTGTCCTGGGGGTCACCCCTGGCTGTCCTGGGGGCCCTCTGTCCATCCTGGGGGTCCTGTGCCTAGGGTCCTCATGTCCATCCTGGGGTCCTCTAGTCTCATCCTGGAGGGTCCCATGTCCATCCTGGGGGTCACCCCTGTCTGTCCTGGGGGTCCCTCTGTCCATCCTGGGGGTCTCTGTGTCCGTCATGGGGGTCCCATGCCCATCCTGGGGGTTCTTTTGTCCATCCTGGGGGTCCTCAGATCCATCCTGGGGGTCCCATGTCCATCCTGGGGTCCCTCTGAATCCATCTGGGGGTCCCCAAATCCATCCTGAGGGTCCCCAATCTGTCCATCTCTGGGGGTCCTCCAAATCCATCCTGGGAGTCCTCTAATCCATCCTGGGGTCCCTGCAAATCCATCCTGGGAGTCCCTAAATCCATCCTGGGGTCCCCATAGTCCATCCTGGGGGTCCCTAAATCCATCCTGGGGGTCCCTAAATCCATCCTGTGGTCCCCAAATCCATCCTGGGAGTCCCCAAATCCATCCTGGAGTCCCCAAATCCATCCTGGGGTCCCCAAATCCATCCTGGGGGTCCCCAGATCTGTCCTGAGGGTCCCTAAATCCATCCTGGGGTCCCTGAATCCATTCTGGGGGTCCCCAAATCCGTCCTGGGAGTCCCCAAATCCATCCTGGGGTCCCCAAATCCATCCTGGGGTCCCCAAATCCATCCTGGGGGGCCCAAATCTGTCCTGGGGTCCCCAAATCCATCCTGGGGGTCCCAAATCCATTCTGGGGGTCCCCAAATCCATCCTGGGGTCTCTCTGTCCATCCTGGGGTCCCTCTGTCCATCCTGGGGTCCCCTCTGTCCATCCTGGGGGTCCCCAGATCCATCCTGGGGGTCCCTATGTCCATCTGGGAGTCCCTCTAGTCCATCCTGGGGTCCCCAATATCCATCCTGGGGTCCCCTGTCCATCCTGGGGGTCCCTCTGTCCATCCTGGGGGTCCCTTTTTCCATCCTGGGGGTCCCTCTGTCCATCCTGGGGTCCCCTATTCCATCCTGGGAGTCCTCTGTCCATCTGGGGTCCCTCTGTCCATCCTGGGGGTCTCATGTCCATCCTGGGGGTCCCTGTGTCCATCCTGGGGGTCCCTCTGTCCATCCTGGGGGTCCCTCTGTCCATCCTGAGGGGTCCCTCTGTCCATCCTGGGGGTCCTCATGTCCATCCTGGGGTCCTCGTGTCCATCCTGGGGGTCCCCTGGTCCATCCTGGGGGTCCCTCTGTCCATCCTGGGGTCCCTATGTCCATCCCGGGTGGGTCCCCACTCCACCCTGGCCGTGCTCCATGCCCCCCCACACCCCCATACTGCCCTCCCGGGCGTCCGACACCCTCCTCCTCCCCAAACCAGTCCCACAAACGCCCCCTCCCTCCCCCAAACGCCCTCCTCCCCGAAACACCCCCACAAACGCCCCCTCCTCCCAAACGCCCCTCCTCCTCCCCTCCCCCCAAACGTCCCTCCCTCCCCAAACGCCCCCCCTCTCCCCCAAGCGCCCCCTCCTCCCAAACACCCCCTAAAATGCCCCCTCCTCCCCAAACACCCCCAAACGTCCCCTCCTCCCCAAACACCCCCAAACGCCCCCTCCTCACCCCCAAACGCCCCACCTCCCAAACTGACCTCCCTAGACGCCCCTCCTCCCCAAACACCCCCAAACGCCCCCTCCTCCCCAAACACCCCCAAAACGCCCCCTCCTCCCCAAACACTCCCCAATGTCACCTCCTCTCCTCAAACGCCCCCCTCCCTCCCCAGCCTTTCTCTCTCTCCTTCAGACTGCCCCACCGGATCGCTGGCAGGGAGCTCGGGCGAGGCCGGCACGGGCGCTGCATCCGAGGGGGCCGGTCAGAGGAGGGTCTGGGGAGTCCTGGGGGGTCTGGGGGTCCTTCCCTCAAACCCTCATCCCACCCTCATCCCACCCCCATCCCGGCACGGGCGCTGCATCCGAGCGGGGCCCGGTCAGAGGAGGGGCTGGGGAAGGGGTCTAGAGGGGAGTCCTGGGGCTCGCCTTCCTCATCCCAAACCCCCATCCCACCCCCTCATCCCACCCCCATCCCGGCACGGAGCGCTGCATCCGGGCTGGGTCAGCGGAGAGGAGCTGGGGAGGGGTCTGGGGGTCCCTGCCCTCCTCCCTCATCCCAAGCCCCCATCCCAGCACGGGCGCTGCATCCGACGGGGCCGCAGTGAGCAGGAGAGGAGATGCGGGGAGGGTCTGGGGGGTCCCCTCGCTCACCCACCCCTCACCACAATCACTCCATCCAGGGCCGGGTCAGAGGAGGGGCCTGGGGAGGGGTCTGGGGGTCCCTGCCTCATCCCAAGCCTCCATCCCACCCCTCATCCCGGGCCGGGTCAGAGGAGGGCGCTGGGGAGGGGTCTGGGGGTCCCTGCCCTCACCCACCCCTCATCCCACCCCTCATCCACGGGCCTCACCAAACCCCATCGGGCCGGGTCAGAGGAGGGGCCCTGGGGAGGGGTCTGGGGGGTCCCTTCCCTCACCCACCCCCTCATCCCACCCCCCATCCAGGGCCGGGTCAGAGGAGGGGCCTGGGGAGGGGTCTGGGGGTCCCTGGGGTCCTTCCTCACCCACCCCTCATCCCACCCCATCCCGGGCCAGCTGAGCAGCGGGACCGCGGGGAGGGGTCTGGGGGTCCCTCCCCTCATCAATCCCCATCTCGGGCCTGTCGGTGGGACCGCAGGGGAGGTTTGGGGGTTCCGTGGGGGGGTCCCTCCCCTCATCCCATCCCATCCCGGGCCGGGTCAGAGGAGGGCCTGGGGAGGGGTTGGGGGTCCTCCCTCACCCACCCCTCATCCAACCCTCCATCCCGGGCTGGGTGAGAAGGCGGGGCCCTGGGGAGGGGGTTGGGGGTCCTCCCTCACCCTCCTCACCCTCCCCTCATCCCACCGCACATCCCAGGCTGGGTGGCGGCAGGGCCATGGGGAGGGACCGGGGCTTGGGGGTCCTGTGGAGGTCCACCTCATCCACCCCTCATCCACCCCTCATCCTGGGCCGGCTGAGCGCCGGGATCGTAGGGAGGAGTTTGGGGGCCCCGTGGGAGTCCTTCCCTCACCCACCCCATCCGGGCCGGGTGAAGGTAGGAGTGGGGGAGGTTTGGGGATCCTTCCCTCACCCTCCCTCATCCCATGCCCATCCCGGGCCGGGTGAGAAGAGCAGGACTGTGGGGAGGGGCTTTGGGGGTCCTTCCTCACCCACTCTCATCCCACCCCCATCCTGGGCGGGGTGAAAGGTGGGGCCGTGGGGGAGGGTTTGGGGATCCCTCCCTCACCCTCCTCCTCCCTCCCTCACCCTCCCTCATCCCAATCCCTCATCCCGGGCCGGGTGAGAGAGAGGGGCCATGGGTAGAGGTTTGGGGTCCGTGGGGAGTCCTCCTCATCCCACCCCTCAATCCCAGGCCGGGTGAGGAGGGGCCTGGGGAGGGGGTTTGGGGGTCCTCCCCTCATCCCAAACCCCATCCTGGGCCGGGTGAGCAGCAGGACCGTGGGAGAGAGTTTGTCGGGTCCCGTGGGGGTCCACTCCTCATCCGCCCCTCATCCTGGACCGGGCGCGGGGCCCTGGGGAGGAGTTTGGGGGTCCTCCCCTGATCCTCCTCATCTCTCCTCATTCCACCCCATCCGGGGCCGGGTGAGCGGCAGGACTGTGGTAGAGGTTTGGGGGTCCCTCCTGATCCCACCCCATCCGGGCCAGGTGAGGAGGAGAGGACCGTGGGGAGAGGGGTTTGGGGGTCCCTCCCTCATCCCAAGCCCCACCCCTCCTTCCCATCCCGGAGCCGGGTGAGTGGCAGAACCGTGGGGAGGAGTTTGGGAGGTCCCGTGGGAGGGTGCCCTGCGCTCCCTCACCCCCCGATCCCTCCCAGGCGAGACAGGGCCTGCTGATCGCTCAGTGACGCCCCGGACCCCCTTCCTGGAGCTACGCAGGGGCCCCCCAGGCTGGCCCGGAGCAGAGAGGCTGCGCTTGGGGGTCTTCTCCGAGGCGCGCCTTCTTCGACACGCGGGGACCTGGTGGAGCAGGACCCACGGCAGTTCGTGCGCTTCGGGACCGCACGGGGACACCTTCCAGGTGAGCCCGGCCCCAAAGGGAGGGGGCACCCAGAGACCCCCAAACCACCCAGAAAACCCCAGAGCTTCCCAGAGACCCCCAGAGACCCCCAGAGAACTCCGGAGACCCCAGAACTCCGGAGCCCCATCGAAACCCCCAGAGCCCCCAGACCCACAGTGACACCTTCCGGAGTGACAGCGGCCCCATGGGAGGGGACACCCCACAGACCCCCAAACCACCCAGAGACCCCAGAGACCCACAGAGACCCCAGAGAACCCCAGAGACCCCGGACCCCACAGTGGCACCTTCAGGTGAAGAGCTGCCCTAAAGGGAGGGGCACCCCACAGATTTAAGCCACCCAAACCAGAGACCCCAGAGACCCCAGAGCCTCCCGGAGACCCCAGACCCCACAGTGACACCTTCAGGTGACTGCAGGCCAATAGGGGAGGACATCCACAGAGACCCCCAGAGACCCCAGAGACGCCCAGAGATCCCCAGGGACCCCCCACCCCCGGGGAGACAGCACAGGAGCCCCAGACCCCAGATGAAGCACCTTCAGGTGGAGAGCCGCCCTAAAGGGAGGGGCACCCCACAGAGACCCCCAAACCACCCAGAGACCCCAGAGACCCACAGAGACCCCAGAGACCCCCAGAGCCTCCCAGAGACCCACAGAGACCCCCAAGAGCCCCCAGACCCCACAGTGACACCTTCAGGTGACCTTAGCACCCCATGGGAGGGGCACCACAGAAGCCCCCAAATCACCCAGAGAGGCCCCAGAGACCCCAGAGACACCCAGAGACCCCAGAGACCCCCAGAGACCCACAGACCCCACAGTGACACCTTCCCAGGTGAGGCCACCCTAAGGGAGGGGCACCCACAGACCCCAAATCACCCAGAGAGCCCCAGAGACCCCCAGAGCCTTCCCGGAGACCCCCAGAGAACTCCGGGCCCCATCAGGAAGCCCCAGAGCCCCCAGACCCCACAGTGACACCTTCCAGGTGACAGCTGCCCCAAGGGGAGGGCACCCACAGAGACCCCAGAGACCCACAGAGATCCCCAGAGACCCCCACCCCCGGGGAACAACACAGGAGCCCCAGAGCCCTGCATGTGACACCTTCAGGTGAGAGCCGCCCTAAGGGAGGGC
>NW_026088169.1:0-18143 GCF_022539395.1 Myiozetetes cayanensis | reverse complement strand
GGCCTCTATGCCTCCAGATTTCAGGTGGAATTCAGGTGGAATTTGTTGTGCATTGTTGGGAATGAGGCGAACTCCCATCAGACCTTTGTGATGCAGTCATCGTCACCTTGTACAAGAAGAAAGGAGGTAAATCAGACTGTTCAAATTACTGAGCTATTACTCTGCTCTCCTTTGCTGGTAAAATCCTTGCAAGGATTCTTTTGAACAGATTAATACCCACTATAGTAGAAGAACTTCTACCTGAAAGCCAGTGTGGTTTCAGAGCCAACAGGGGTACCACAAACATGGTATTTGTTCTCAGACAGCTGCAAGAGAAGTGCAGGGAACAGAACAAAGGACTCTATGTAGCCTTTGTTGATCTCACCAAGGCTTTCGATACTGTGAGTAGAAAAGGTCTGTAGCAGATTTTGGAACTTTTAGGATGTCCCCCGAAGTTCCTTAAAGTGTTCATCTCGCTTCATGAGGACCAGCGTGGCCAAGTCAGATATGGCGATGCACTTTCTGAGCCCTTTCCAATAACCAGTGGTGTGAAGCAAGGCTGCGTTCTTGCACGAACTCTATTCACAATCTTCTTCAGCAAGATGCTCCAAAGGGCCACGGCAGACCTCGATGATGAAAACGGTGTCTACATTTGATATCGTACGGATGGGAGCCTATTCAACCTAAGGCGACTGAAGGCCCACACTCAGACCTTAAATCATCTTGTCCGTGAGCTGTTTTAAGCTGATGATGCCACCCTCGTGGCCCACACAGAAGTAGCTCTGCAGTGTTTAACATCCTGCTTTGCAGAGGCTGCTGAGCTTTTTGGGCTGGAAGTCAGCTTGAAGAAGACAGAAGTTTTCTATCAGCCTGCACCTCAGGAAGTCTTTCATCAGCGCTGCCTCCTTACAATCCTAAACATCCACTGGATGGATTATGTGACCAACACATCTGTCCTTGAACAGGCAGCAGTCACGAGCATTGAGGCCATGCTGCTGAGAACACAGCTGTGCTGGGCAGGGCACATCTCCAGGATGCAAGACTGCTGCCTCCCTAAGATTGTGCTCTGTGGGGAAATTGCCCCGAAGAGGAGATACAAGGACTCCCTGAAACAATCCCTAATCCTTGGCCATATTGATCATCACCATTGGTCTACTCTGGCCTCCAATCGGGAGGCCTGGAGACATACCATCTATAACGCTGCTGCTGCTTTTGAGAACACACGCAGGATCACTCTCGAGGAGAAAAGACAACGCAGAAAGAATCGCGTCTCGTCTGTATCACCTGGGGAGTCTTTCTGCTGTGCCTTCTGCAACCGGACTTGTCTATCTCGCATTGGCCTTTTTAGCCATCAGCGTGCTTGTAGCAAGCGTGGGTAGAGCCCTTTCAAATCTTCGTTCGCGAAGCCCAGCCATGATGATGATGATGATGATGACACAACCTTACAAATACAGTTGGAATGGCAAGGTCCTTGCAGTAAGAAGTCAGTGTTAAAGAACCTCAGGTGGAAAATTTGGTCAGACTGTTGCACTCTGAGGGGATCCATCAGTATGTGCCTTTGCCTCTATGATTTTTTTGCAGTGACCTTCTGCATTCCCAGAGGAGCAGAGCCAAAAAATGTCATAGAGACAGTCATGCTGTCTATCCCATGTGCCATGGGCCCCTTTGTGATGTCACTCTCCATTATGAAATGGTCCCTGACAACCAAAGAGACAATGACATAAACACCCACATGGCAGCCCCACTCATGTGCAGTGGACCCCTTTGTGATGTCACAGCCTATTGTCTCCATTCCAGAATGGCCCCTGGCAAACAAAGACCCAGCACCTCGTACCCCACAGAGCAGCTCAACCCATTTAACTTGCACCCCTTTGTGATGTCATAGTCTATCCTCTCCATTCTGGAATAACCCCTGGCAACAAAAGAACCGGTGCCCCACATTGTCAGAATGCAGCCCCCCCTTCCTGCCATGGGCTTCTTTGTGATGTCATGGCCTATCCTCTCCAATTTGGAAAGGCCCCTGCAATACAAAGAACACACATCCCACTGCCCCACACTGCAGCCTCACCTCTGTGCTATGGGCCCCTTTGTGATGTCACAACCTATCCTCTCTGTTCTGGAATGGCCCCTGGAAAACAAAGAACCAACTCCCCACAGTGTCCCAGTGCAGCCCAACCCATGTGCCATGGGACCCTTTGTGATGTCACAGCCTGTCCTCTCTATTCAGTTATCCACACTGGCAACCAAAGAACCAATGCCCCAAACCCACACTGTGCATCCCTACCAGTGTTCCCTTGTCCCCTTTGTGATGTCACGGTCAATCCTCTCCATTCCAGAATGGTCCCAGCAACCAAAGAATCAATGCCTCAAACCCCACAGAGCAACACAACCCATGTAAGTGTTGCCCCCTGTCATGGTCTGTATTCTCCATTCTGGAAAATCCCCTGGATACCAACGATCCAATGCCCCACATTGTCAGAATGCAGTCCCGCCCCAAGCGGGGGTGTATGACAATACACAAATATCCTTTAATAGAGGGCTGTTATTTTTCTTTCTCCATACTTGCTCCCCATACTTGGAGCTTCTTAATTTTGGATTTACAATTGCTTATAGGGAGGAGTTTGGTCTTCCTTCTAACTCATCCTCCTTAGGAAAACACTTGTGTTTCATTAAACTGAGAGAGGTGCAAAATTCATGTTTTCTTTACAGCCCAGAGATCTTGTAGGCTCTTCCCATTTCCATTTGCCTCTCTCAGAGAACTCGTGTGGACACCTTCCCTGCCTGCACCAGATGATTTCACAAAACTGGGAGTGGGGGTATTTCATAGAGAAGGACCTGGGGGTGTTTTGAGGCCACTCTGGTGGGGGATTACCAGCACTTAGCTTGGCAGGGCAACACTGCACCTCTGCCTCCCACAGTCCCTCCCGGGATGGGGTTGAGCTGCCCAGTGACAGCCCTGGAGATACAAAGGGGTGGCTGGGGAGACATGAAGGGACTGTGAAGGTACAAGGGGGTGGGGGGGAGACGTCTGTGGCCTGAACTCAGCTGAGACATCCACCAGACCATCAAACCTTTGGATTCATACTGGTTTACTGCCCCTCCATTCTCTCCTTGCATTTTCTTTCCAAACCTAAATCCCAGCCAGAAGTAATTTTTAGCTCTGGCTGCACCCAGAAAGGTCCATGTCATTGGAGCGTTAAAATACCATGTGAGGTCACAGGGTCAAATCTGTTCCTGCATCAAATTGTCATAATGTTAAAGTTTTAGAAAAAATGAGCTCTGCATATTCCCATGTGGGCTGGGTTTGATGTCCCCACACGAGCCCCGTGCAGCTGGTTTTGGTTAAAACTCCTGGAGAAAGAGAGTTGCTCTTGGGGGACATTTCACCTGACCCTTCTCCTTGGATGAGGCAAAAACATCCCCTTTCTCTTGCCCTTCTCGGTGTGGGGGGCGAAAATCGCCCTTGTCAGGGAGCCCCTGCAGGCTCTGCCCTTCCGGTGATCCAACAGCGGCCCCTGCTGACCGGGATTGGAATTGCGCCAAAGAAGCAAGGAATCCCGGACTGTTTCTTTTTTTTTTTTTTGAGGGGGATTTTTGGTCCAGGATTACTCGATGATCCTTGTGGATCCCTTCCAACTTGGAATATTGGGTGTGATTCTGTGAAGTTCCACACGGCTGTGTCTGAGAAGAGAGCAGGGGTTGAACAAAGCAGAGCAGGGCAATGGCAGCACAGCCTTTGAACACTGTGAGGACACAGCACTGGATCCAGATGCAGAGGGGAATGGCTGACCCTGGAAGAAGAGTGGGTCACAATGTGGACAAAATATGTCTAGGAGGGAGGAGCACTGGAGTGCTGCTGAGAGGGGCAGGACAGGGCGTGTCCTGGGCACAGGACAGGACACGAGCTGTGTGGATCAGGCGTGCAGCAGTGATGGGCAGAGCTGCTTTGGGGCAGGCAGCAGAATGATTGCTTCCTTCAGCCCCCAGGGGACTCTGAACAAAAGGGGGTGATTTTCAACACTTCCCACTGGGTTCAGGGCAGAGTGTAACACCTAGGAGGGGCTGAAATGCTTTAGGTATCAGAGTCATCCACCTGGAACCACAAACCACACAAAAACTGGGCTTAGGGTGTTTTCAAACAGGGGAAAAAGGAGATGTGGGATGGAACCACATGGGTGGGAAAATTCTTGTCTAGTAAATCCTCAGTGATGGGAAGGTAGGGGGGGTACGGGGCTGAGCTCTCTCCAGAGCCACAATTGGGCAAGGCATTCATTTCTTGATGCTCACAGATGACAGAGGGTGCAGCACCTGGGGGAGCTGCAGGTTCTCAGCCTGTGCCTTTCTCCTCCCAGGTAGCTGGTCCAGCTCCCAGGCAGGCACAGCCACCAATGGGGAAGGATTCCCTCCTCACACACTCAGTGACCCTCAGCATCAGGGCCAAGGCTGCCCAGCTGCCACCACCAGGACATGATCACCTGGGATCTCACTGGGCTGAAATGGCATGTCCTGCTCACTGTTCCTCTACCCATCATGCCTTCTCTGGTCTCTCCTTTCTTCTAAGAGCCCATGTCAGTCAGCTGGGCAGATTTGCATGAGTTGGTTGTTTCCACATTCATCTAAAGGATCGAGATGGGAGCTGGGGGAGGAGTTCAGTGTCTGGGATGGTCCCTGCACAGGACACCAAGAATCATGAGCTCTACATTTCTCTAATAGACAGAAACCCCTCGACTAAGACACCGTTCCCTGTCAGAGGATTGTGAGCCCTTTCTATGTTCTTTCCTCCTGGATATATTTTGTCCACCTTGTGACCCACCCTTCTTCCAGGGTCAGCCATTCCCCTCTGGATCTGAATCCTGCGCTGTGTCCTCACCTTGCTCCTCTTGTCGTCTGCCCTCATCATCATCCTCGTCCTGGAGAGATGGGACCACTGAGCACTGGTAGAGCCCAGCCTGGAGGCATCCCCATGCCCATCAGTTCCCTCTGATGCTCTCCCTGCCCTGCACTCCCTGCTGTCCCCGTGTCTCTTCCCCCTAACCTGATTGGACCAACCCCACTCCCCGCTCCCCTTTGGGCTCAGCCCGCTTGGGGCAGTGCTCAAGGCTGTGCTGCCATTGCCCTGCTCTGCTTTGCTCAGCCCCTGCTCTCTGCTCACACACAGCCCTGGGGAACTTCACAGAATCACACACAGTATTCCAAGTTGGAAGGGACCCCCAAAGATCATCGAGTCCAACTCCTGAGCCTTCACTGGACCATCCCCCAGAGTCACACCACGTCCCCGGGAGTATCGTCCAAACGCTTCTTGTACTTGCACCAAGCCAGCGGTGCTGAACCCCCACACAGGCACCTCCTGCTCCCAGACAGCAGCATCTCCAGCCTCTGGGTAAGGGAGAGGGGATGCAGCCATCTCCTAAGTTATCTCAAACAGGGTATTCCCGTCAAACCTTGATGTCTGCCTCACCCCTCTGGGAGGATCTGTGGGCATGTGCTGGGAATTCCTGGAGATGCTGCCATTCCTGGAGGGGCTGCATTTCTGTGTTCAAATTACCAAGGTATTACTCTGCTCTCCATTGCTGGTAAAATCCTTGCAAGAATTCTTTTGAACACATTAATACCCACTATAGTAGAAGAACTTCTACCTGAAAGCCAGTGTGGTTTCAGAGCTAATAGGGGTGCCACAGACATGGTATTTGTTCTCAGACCACTGCAAGAGAAGTGCAGGGAACAGAACAAAGGACTCTATGCAGCCTTTGTTGATCTCACCAAGGCTTTCAATACTGTGAGCAGAAAAGGTCTGTGGCAGATTTTGGAACTTTTAGGATGTCCCCCGAAGTTCCTTAAAATGTTCATCTCGCTTCATGAGGACCAGCGTGGCCAAGTCAGATATGGCGATGCACTTTCTGAGCCCTCTCCAATAACCAGTGGTGTGAAGCAAGGCTGCGTTCTTGCACCAACTCTATTCACAGTCTTCTTCAGCATGATGCTCCAAAGGGCCACGGCAGACCTCGATGATGAAAACGGTGTCTACATTCGATATTGTACTGATGGGAGCCTTTTTAACCTAAGGCAACTGAAGGCTCACACTCAGACCTTAAATTATCTTATCCATGAGCTGCTTTACGCTGATGATACCGCCCTTGTGGCCCACACAGAAGTAGCTCTGCAGTGTTTAACATCCTGCTTTGCAGAGGCTGCTGAGCTTTTTGGGCTGGAAGTCAGCTTGAAGAAGACAGAAGTTTTCTATCAGCCTGCACCTCAGGAAGTCTTTCATCAGCGCTGCCTCCGTACAATCCTAAACATCCACTGGACGGATTATGTGACCAACACGTCTGTCCTTGAACAGGCAGCAGTCACGAGCATTGAGGCCATGCTGCTGAGAACACAGCTGTGCTGGGCAGGGCACGTCTCCAGGATGCAGGACTGCCGCCTCCCTAAGATTGTGCTCTATGGGGAACTTGCCACTGGCTACCGCAAGAGAGGAGCCCCGAAGAGGAGATACAAGGACTCCCTGAAACAATCCCTCAGCCTTGGCCATATTGATCATCACCATTGGTCTACCCTGGCCTCCAATCGGGAGGCCTGGAGACACACCATCTATAACGCTGCTGCTGCTTTTGAGAACACACGCAGGATCACTCTCGAGGAGAAAAGACAGCGCAGAAAGAATCGCGTCTCGTCTGTATCACCTGAGGAGTCTTTCTGCTGTGCCTTCTGCAACCGGACTTGTCTATCTCGCATTGGCCTTTTTAGCCATCAGCGTGCTTGTAGCAAGCGTGGGTAGAGCCCTTCTCAAATCTTCGTTCGCGAAGCCTAGCCATGATGATGATGATGATGATGACTATACTAGATCTGCAGCACGGAAAGAAGTAAAAGAGAGGGACGAAGGGAGTTATACGATAGCTCCTCTTTGACGAATAATGCCTATTGCAGGGGAACAGGCACGAATAAAAGTACCATTTACAACAAGTGATTTGAATAGCTGGAGAGAAGAAGCAAGAAACTTTAAAAAGAATCCAGAGGGAGTAGCTAGGAGGTTTGAATTATTGGCAAAGAACCAAGATATTGATTGGGAGGACATAGAGATAATGTTGTCAGAATTAACAGAAACAGAAAAGGAGCTTGTATTAAGAACAGGAAGAGAGCATGCTGCCTTATTGCCCGAAAGAGTAGATGTAATATTTCCCAATCAGAATCCAGAGTAGGATCCGAACAATCCAGTTCAATATGGGCGGCTGGTGCAATATAGGAAGTTAATAACAATAGGTCTGCGGAATGCAATACCTAAGGCCATCAATTGGGCAATGTTATATGACGTCAGACAGGGAAAAGATGAAACACCTTCAGAATTTTTGGACAGACTTAGGGCAGCTATGAGACAGTACACACCCCTAGACCCAGCATCAGAGGAAGGAAAACAACAGTTATTAGGGCTAGTGATGGGACAATGCACCCCAGATATTAGAAAGAAATTACAAAAACTTGAGCATCCAGCAAAAAAAAAATTTAGAGACACTAATGAATAAGGCCTGGAAGGTGTATAATAACAGAGATAAAGAAGAAAAGAAAAAGGAAGATAAGAGACTTGCTCGGGTAGTGGCAGTAACTGTAGCAACCCAGAATGCAAAGTTCCCAGAACCAAATGCCAGAGGCAGAGGTAGGGGTTACCCAACAAGAGGAAGAGGGGGATTCCAACCCCATCCACCTAGGATAGGACCAAATCAATGTTCCAATTGCTTGCAGATAGGACACTGGAAACGAGAATGTCCTCAACTAAAAAGAAAGACCTACAAACACCACCATTGCACACCAGAACAGTGAATGAAGGGGACCGGTGAGTCGTTCCCTAGCAGACCCACTGGTTAAAATGGAGCTAGGGGAAGGTGAAAAGGAATTAGACTTTCTAATTGATACAGGAGCAACATATTTGGTTTTGAATCAAGAGCTAGTACCTAGGAGTGATGAATATGTACAAGTCGTGGGAGCAACAGGCCAACCAGAAAAAGCCTACTTCCTAAAACCTATTAAATACAAAATTGGAAAACAAATGGGAATCCATCAATTTTTGTATTTACCAAATTCTCCAAAGCCTTTATTAGGTAGGGATTTATTAGAAAATTTAGGGGCTGTAATAAAATTCAATAAGGATAAACTTGAATTCCAGGTAAATGATGAACAGCTAATAGCAGTTTTAAGCTTGACAATCAGTTGCATAAAACCAAAACCTGAAAATCACAACATTGAACGAATTATGAGCGAAATGTACCCACTGGTATGGGCCACTGATGTACCTGGGAAGTCAAAACAGACAGCTCCTATTACCATTGAATTGATACCAGGAACAAAACTGGTAATTAGGAAACAATATCCGCTGAGGTTAGAAGACAGAAAGGGAATTGAACCAATAATAGAGAAATTTTTAGAACTAGGATTACTGGTAGAGTGTGAATCAGATTTCAATACACCAATTCTACCTGTTAAGAAACCAAATAGGACATACAGATTAGTCCAGGACTTAAGGGCAGTGAATGAAATTACAAAGAACTTACATCCAGTAGTAGCAAATCCATATACCCTTCTGACCAAATTGAGGAAAACTTTAAAATGGTTCACAATATTGGACTTAAAAGATGCATTCTTTTGCCTAGGCTTAGCTCTAGCAAGCCAGAAAATTTTTGCTTTTGAGTGGGAATCTGCCAAAACAGGGAGAAAGACTCAATTAACCTGGACTGTGTTACCTCAAGGCTATAAGAATAGTCCCACAGTTTTTGGAAACCAATTGGCCAAAGAATTAGAACAATGGGAAAGGCCACGGGGAAATGGTACCCTCCTACAATATGTAGATGATTTACTAATAGCAACTGAGACAGAAGAAGAGTGCATTAAATGGACTATTTCTCTGTTAAACTTCTTGGGTTTGAATGGATATTGAGTCTCTCTACAGAAGGTACAGCTGGTGCAAGAAAAGGTAGTATACCTGGGATATGAAATTTCCAGAGGACAGCGATCTCTAGGAACAGCAAGAAAAGAAGCCATCTGCCAAATACCCAGACCAGAAACGGTGAGAGATCTACGTGCATTTCTGAGAATGGCAGGTTGGTGCTGGTTGTGGATTTATCAATATGGGGTACTTGCCAAACCACTGTACGATTTACTGAAAGAGACTACGAGTACCCTAGTCTGGACTCCCAAAGCAAAGGGAGCTTTTAAGAGACTGAAACGAGAACTCATGAAGGCCCCAGCTTTGGGTCTTCCAGATGTAACTAAACCATTTTGGTTGTTCTCTCACGAACGGCAAGGGATGGCTCTAGGACTTTTGGCTCAGCAGTTGGGACCACATAAAAGAGCTGTAGCTTATTTTTCCAAACAGTTGGATGAAGTAAGCAAAGGCTGGCCTGGTTGTCTAAAAGCAGTGGCCGCAGTGATCATAAACATAGAAGAGGCCAGAAAACTTACGTTGGGCCAGAAAATGACTGTGTTGGTGTCTCATACTGTCTCAGCAGTGTTGGAACAAAAGGGTAACCATTGGTTATCACCTTCAAGATTCCTAAAGTATCAAACCATCCTAGCTGAATCAGACGATATAACCATTCAGGTAACTAATGTTGTGAACCCATCCTCATTTCTAGAAGGAAAAATCCTGGCAGAACCCATCGAACATGATTGCTTGGAAACTATTGAAGCAGTTTATTCCAGTCGCCCAGATCTCAAGGAAGAGCCATTTGAAGATGCGGACAACTGGTTCTCGGATGGCAGCAGCTTCGTGAAGCAAGGAGTAAGAATAGCAGGCTATGCAGTGACCACAACGGAAGAGGTAATCGAATCAAATCCCCTACCTGCAGGGACTTCAGCCCAAAAGGCAGAGCTAATAGCTCTTACCCGAGCACTAGAATTAGCAGAAGGCATGCAAATTAACATTTGGACTGATTCTAAATATGCCTTCTCCATCGTACATGCTCATGGTGCAATTTGGAAAGAAAGGGGACTACTAACTGCCCAAGGGAAGACAGTCAAACATGCAGAAGAAATTCTACGATTGTTAGAGGCGGTCCAACTCCCAGAACAAGTGGCCATAATGCATTGCAGGGAACACCTGAACGGCAACACAGTTCCAGAAATAGGAAATAGGAAAGCAGACGCAGAAGCTAAATTAGCTGCTTCAAGAACCGAAGAAATAAATATAACAGCTTTAGTACCAGGAGAATTAGACACAAATTTTCAACCACATTATCAAGAATCAGATCAGAGATGGATCAAAAAGAACAAGGGCAAATTGTTAAACAATGGGTGGGGTCAGTTAGAAACAGGTCAACTGATAATACCAGGAAAATTAATGTGGCAATTTGTAAAGACAGAACATGAAAAAGCTCATTGGGGCTTAGACCCATTTTATCAGTATTTACAAACCCGAATAGCAGGACCAAAACTCTTCACCACAGTGAAATACGTTACATCCCAATGCGAGCGATGCCTGAGGAACAACCCAAATACAGGAACCAAGGTACATCAAGGAACCATAAATCGAGGTAAATTCCCAGGTGAAGTACGGCAAATTGATTTCTCTGAACTCCCAAGAAAAGGGGGGTTTCGATACTTACTAGTATTAACTGACACACTTTCTGGCTGGCCTGAAGCATTCTCTTGCAGAACAAATAAGGAAAGAGAAGTAATTAAAGTTTTATTGAATGAGATTATACCACGGTTTGGGGTACCGAGAAGTATTTCTTCGGACAGAGGTTCACATTTCTGTGCAAAGGTAGTAAGAGCAATAAGCAAAGCACTACAAATCAAATGGCAATTACATACGCCTTATCAGCCCCAGGCTAGTGGACAAGTAGAAAAGATGAATCATCTTATCAAACAACAAATTGCTAAAATATGCCAAGAAACTAACTTACAGCGGTATCAAGCTTTGCCTATTGCTCTGCTTAGACTGAGAGTCAAACCCAGATTAAGAGAAAAGAAAAGAAATTCTATATGGGAGACCTTATGCTATGCAAATTGTAAATGGGGATGCTGTAGACCAAATAGGTAATCAGTACATTTGTGATTATGTAATTGCAATAGGAAAACATTTCGATAAAAATGCTGCGGTAGTGATAGAACACCAACCCAAACAACCTGATTGTAAACTGCATCCGTTTAACCCTGGTGATTGGGTATATGTTAAGAATCTTTTAGGAAAACCCCTACAAGAAAAGTGGGAGGGACCTTTCCAAGTGCTGCTGACCACCTTCACCGCGGTTCGAATCAAAGAACGACCTACATGGATTCATTACTCGCGAGTCAAGAAAGCTCCAGAAAATAAGCAAGAAGAGTTAACATCATGAGCCCGACTCCATCTCAGGCCCTTTCAACCTTGACCATTGGACTTCTGATAAGTATAGTTTTATCCCAACACCCTACCCCAGTAGACCCATGGTCTAGTGCACTCTCGAGCGATGAATTGAGTGAGCCTGACCTGAAACAACACAGACCAAAATTTGAGATGTATGCTTTACATAATAACCAACCATATACAAGGGAGGAATGGAATAGATTCCTAATAGCACACAAAGGAGACCAGATCCAAGTTGGGTGTCGAGAACTTGACCCCATAGAAGGAAGAACAAAACAGTTAATAGTAACCATTAAATCCTCAAAGGAAGCCTCTAGGCAAGACTTAATTACCTATAACCAGGTACCTATACCCACCTACATGGGTGCACCTGTTTGGATTCAGCGAAAAGGCCCAGTCTCGTGTCGGTGGAGTAGTTACCAAAGAGGCAGAGCACAGTGTGAAATCATATTCAAACTAGACCAATCAATGACCTTTGAATGCAAAAGAGAAATTAAGATTCTTGAACCTATTCCAGAACAAGACCTCATCCCTGAAAGTGAATTTACTGCACTAGAAAATGAGCTTGCTGCACAAGTCTTACTGCCAACAGATGCAGCCTCATTAAAGAATCCTCACGAAATCATTCCACCTTCAGAATGCAGAAAAATACACAATTTGACTTTCATAGGGACTCAGGTAATAAGAAAATCAAACGAATTAAAACTACTGCTAGATCCCACTTATTCTCTAAAAAAGGTGCAAATGAACATTCAGACAAACATTACCCACTTGCAGAAGGATTGTCAACCATTCATACAACAAAGCCTTAAAGGCTGGAATGCATGGTTAACAACTAGGTCATATCATAGACGAACACAAAGAGATTTAAGTGGATGGGTTGGCACAGGATTTGGCATACTAAACACTGTGGATCAAGAAGTGTTAGCAAACAAGTTAAGTACCGTCACTTCCAACTTAGGAAAGCTGAAAGTACCCTTAAGTTCATCCATACTTACCTTAACAGACACACAATTATTAGTAGTCAAATTACTAACCTTAATAGCCAACCATACCGCTGATGATTTTACTAAAATCGCTGACTATACCGGAGACATTAGCAAAGAAATTGCACTCGCTATTCAGTGCACTCAAACACAACAGTGGGTACAGTCAGTGGCAGCAGGAATAATGAGAGAAGGAATGTCAGGTATATTACCTCAAGAAATAAGGAATACAATACTAAAAGATAGCCATACTACACAATTTGAAAAAGACCATCAAGCCTGGTGGCAATTAGTAAACTTTACTTATGAGCCGCAACATGAACATATTGAAGCTTATGTCCTCACTATCAGCGCTGAAGAAGAAAGAACTATCTTTCCTATTCTTACCTTAGGAGTGATACATCAGAATGTCATTGTCAAGCCCATGGACCATAACGTCTGGGCAAATTACGACAATACCAAGAATAAGTGGCAGTCCATTAGCACAGAAGCATGTATTCCTAAAGGACAATTGGGTTATATCTGCGAAAACGCCATAGTAGAAGCTGAAGATTTATGCTTAGATACTGAAGACAGTGTATGCACTTTTGAAATGTTTCCACACAATAGAACCCAATCACAAGCTTATTATATAGGAAATGGGTGCGCATGTATTAGGACAGCTTGCAATAATGTTACTATAGATGACTGTCATGAAGTAACTAACAATACTAACTTTTGTGTCTGTAACTTCACTAGAATTGTAGGCTGTGATTTTAACTACACTGCTCCAGTAACCACTCAACAATTAATCATTGCAAAATACAATCTATATCAAGAAATACCAAAATTACAAATAGGTATGGACGCTGAGGTTCTCAAAGCAATGCTCGTACATCCGGAGGTAGAGAAATTAATTCAGAAAGTAAATCAAACAACTAAACGCATGGTATGGCAAGTGGAACATAATTCGGAAAGGATAAAAAGTGTCCTAACCAAGGTTGAACAAGTAGGCCAGCACCATTGGTGGGATATCTTTACAGGGTATTCCCCAACGGCAACACAGGTATTTCATTACCTAATACACTCAATACTAATCATAACCATAACTATGTTTTTACTAACTCTCACAAATATATACCTATGGTGAAAATTAAAATCCATGACAAAAAGGACCCAAACGATTTGGGCAATGGTACAAGCGTACCAACGCCCCCTAGGATTAGAACTTGACGAAAGAATTCGTAAGTTATAAGAAAAGGGGGGAAATGAAGCCACTGAAATGAAGCCAGGCTTCGAGAAACAAGAAGTTAAAACACAAAAATGTAAAGCACTACAGGAAAGCTTAGCATTAGGAAACCACGGAGATAATAAATTATCTGAGGGAACAGAACATGTTGATAAAAAGGATACTAAAACCATAAGATAACACAAAACAAGGAGATAGTAGCATCAGCAGATTTAGGATGGGCCAAGGTTACCAAGACCCTGCCAACATCACAAGGAAACTACCCAAATTAGGAAAGATTTAAGGAAAGTTCAAAAGTTTACACCGAGGAAGACCAACCAAACGACCACCTCCTCCGATGAAGGCTCCGGATCCCCACCTCTAAACCTCCCCAAATTGAAGACTCCGCCCAGACTCCGCCTATATATGAATATTACGAGTAGATGTTGCAATGTAATGAATATACATGTGTAATGATGTAATACCTACTCAGAAATTGTATAAAAGAACTGCACTAATTGTTAACGACGGAGCTCTTTGCCCAGGGCGACCTGGAGGGCTCCCCAACGCGTTGCTAATAAAATACCTCCTGCTTTGAGCATGAAACTTTGTCTCTAAAGCAGTTTCTCTGTGCTTCTTTGGGGCAAGTTCGGTATCAAAAGTTCTAATGCAAGTCTATAATTCTGCCTGAGTGACTCCCCTTATCAAACTTATCTGGGCAAGGCTTGGAGCCATCTGGTCTATTGGGGGGCTGTCCTGCCCATGGCAGGGGGTGGAAATGCAGTTCTTTGCTGTCACCACCCTTGCACTGGAATGGTCAGTCCGAGCCCCAAAATGGAATAAGAATGAAGATTCCTCCCAGACAAAAGGTGCCAGCACAGGAAGCTCTCTGTGTGCATGGAGTGCCAAGAGTGGCTCAGCAAGTGCATGGGAGAGATGGAGGGTAAGGGCTTTCCTTCCTGGGTAGAAATGTATTTGATTGGACTCAGAACACATTCGCTGGAATTGTCAGTCTGAGTCCCTGTAACGGGGTGAGTTTGAAAGGATGCCGAGATTGAAAACCAAGACACTGCTGAGAGCTCAACAATAAACCCAATATTTATTACAAAAGTGGCCAAGTAAACGGGAACCCAAGAGATAGGAAAGGAGAGGAGTGAACTGAGCCCTCAGTGAAACTCCCACTCACGCAGGTGTCTTTTAGGAGGTTGTCTTACCGACCCCAGGGTAACCAGAAATCCCCATAGAGGGGGCTGCATCCTCGGAGGGTCAGCAGGCTCACAAAGATAGTGGTGTCCCCGAAGAAGGCAACGTTGTCGTTCCTGTGAAGCTTGAGAGCCCCGAGCACGAACCACCTGCATTTTTTATCCAATGAGCCAGGGACGTCTCCCTGGGCCGGTGTGGCAGCACCGCCCAGCCAGAGGCCCTCGGTCCCTCCCCCATTCTGTGAGTGCACCCCTTCCACCATGCGGGAGAACGTGGGGATTCCCCTCGCACTTGCGCTGTTTCACTCAAGGTGATGCCCCAAAAAAAGGCAGCTTTAAAAAAAAAAACAACTGCTTAAAGGCAGAATTTTGAGCCTATAAACAGCAGGTATTTATTGAATGATTAACGACACTGAGGTGGCTTCCAGCTCAGGCTGGACAAAAAAGCTCCGAAGTGGTTCAGTAAAAACAAGCAATTTATACAGTTTCTAATCATGATTACAACATAATCACATGCATATTCATATTATTGCATCATTAGGTTACAATATTCATAGCAGGTGGAGTTAGGACGGAGTTTGAGGCGTGGTCTCTATTTTGAGGAATATTATGGTGGGAGTTCCTGCCTGCCTTCATCCTGGGGTCTGCATTTTACTCATCTTCCTCGGGTGACATCCGTGACCTTTTGTTCTTTCCATTTTTCTGTGTTCTGATCATCCAGGTTTGAAGAAAACCTTGGCTCTAGGCCTACTTTACCTATTCAAATGTCTACCTTGGCTCCTCTGGATGAGATTTATGTGTGTTGAGTTCTTTGTTTAGTGTTTGTTGTGGTTCCTTTAAGGTCTAGTGCTCTTAGTACAGCACATTGCCTTCCTCCAAAAGTACAGCTTACAGTGAACGAAATACAAGGGGTAAGGGGGGCTCTTGTGGGTTTACAGTAAAAGTGTTTCGATTAACCCTTCCTGCTTCACCCTGTGTTGTAACCCGTGTCCCCTGTGATGTCACTGATAGCCCTGTAACATCATGACTCTCCCTTTGTTGTCACCAGTCCCCTGTGAGGTCACTGGTCCTCAATGATGTCACCTCTGTCCTCTGTGATGTCACCACTATCCCCTGTAATGCCACCAGTGTCCCCGATGATGTCACTGGTGTCTCTGTGATGTCACCTCTGTCCTTGTGAAGTCACCGATGTCCCCAGTAATGTCACCGATGTCCTTGAGAGATCACGGCTACCCCTTTGTTTTCACCAGTCTTCTGTGATGTCACTGGTCCACAACAATGTCACTACTGTCCCTGTAATGTCACCACTCTCCCCTGTGATGTCACCAATGTCCCCCATGATATCACTGGTGTCTCTGTGTTGTTATCCAGGTCCCATGTGATGTCACCGATGTCCCTGTGACATCACAACTTTCCCTTTGTTGTCACCAGTCTCCAGTGATATTTCTGGTCCCAATGACGCCATTGCTGTCTCTGTGATGTCACCACTGTCCCCAATGGTAGCACCATGTCCCCGTGATGTCACCGATGTCCCTGTGATGTCACTGATGTCCCTGTGACATCATGGCTTTCCATTTGTTGACAGTAATCACCTATGACTTCACAGGTTCCTCTGTGTTGTCACCACTGTCCCCTGTGATGTCACCAATATCCCCGATGATGTCACTGGTGTCTCTGTGATGTCACCACGGTCCCCTGTGATGTTACTGATAGCCCTGTGATATCAAGGCTGTCCTTTTGTTGTCAACAGTCCCCTGTGATGTCACTGATTTCCAAGGATATCACTGCTGTATCTGTGATGTCACAACTATCCCCAGCGGTGGCTCCATGTCCCCATGATGTCACTGATTTCTTTGTGACATCAGGACTTTCCTTTTTTGTCACCAGTCCCCTGTGATGTCACCATGCCCAGTGGTGGCACCGTGTCCCCGTGAGGTCATTGATATTCTTGTGATGTCACCAGACCCCTGTGATGTCACCGATGTCCCTGTTATATCATGGCTGTCACTGATGTCACGATGATGTCACTGGTGTCTCTGTGTTGTCACCCCTGACCTTGTGATGTCACTGATGTCCCCTGTGACGTCACCTATGTCCCTGTGACATCATGGCTTTCCCATTGTTGTCACCAGTCCCCTGTTATGTCATTTGTTTACAATGATGTCACTGCTGCCTCTGTGATGTCACCACTGTCACCAGTGGTGGCTCCATGTCCCCATGATGTCACTGATTTCCCTGTGACATCAGGGCTTTCCTTTTTGTCACCAATCTCCTGTGATGTCACTGATCCCCAATGATATCACTGATGTTCCTCTGGTGTCACCACGTTCCCTGATAATGTCACTGGTGTGTCTATGATGTAAACCTTCTCCTTGTGAATTTGCCGATGTCCCAGTGACATCACAGCTCTCCCTTTGCTGTCACCATTCTCCTGTGAAGTCACTGGTCCCCAAAAATGTCACTGCTGTGGCTGTGATTTCACCACTGTCCCCAACAGTGCCACCATTTCCCTGTGATGTGACTGATGTCCCTGTGATGTCAACAGACCCCTATGACGTCACCAATGTCCCTGTGACATCACTGCTTGTCACTCTGATGTCCCAGATCCCTCCCTGCTGCTCTGTGATGTCATCACTGTCCCCTGTGATCTCAACAATGTCCCCAATGATGTCCTGCTGTCTCTGTGATGTCACCACTGTGCTGAGACGTGGTACCATGTCCCTGTCATGTCACCCATGTCAGTGAAGTCCCTGTGACATCACAGTTGTCACTTTCTTGTCAGCAGTCCCCTGTGATGTCACCAGTGTCCCTGTGACATCACGGCTGTCCCTTTGTTTTCAACAGTCCCCTGTGACATCACTGCTCCCCAGTGATGTCACTGCTGTCCCTGTGGTGTCACCAATGTTCCCAGCAGTGGCACCCTGTCCCCATGATGTCACTGATGTCCCTGTGATGTCACCAGACCCCTGTGACATCACTGTTATGTCTGTGACATCACAGTTATCCTTTCATTGTCATCAGTCACCTGTGATGTCAATGATCTTTAATGATGTCACTGCTGTCTCTGTGATGTAACCACCGTCCCCTGTGATGGCACCCATGTCCCCATCATGTCACTGGTTCCCCAGTGACGTCAGGGCTTTCCTTTTTTGTCACCAATCTCCTGTGATGTCACCGATCCCCAATGATACCACCGATGTTCCTCTGGTGACACCACGTTCCCCGATGATGTCACCGGTGTGCCCAGTGATGTACACCAGATCTCCTTGTGATATCAGCCGATGTCCCAGTGACATCACAGCTCTCCCTTTGCTTGTCACCAGTCCCCTGGGAAGTCACTGGTCCCCACAGATGTCGCCGCTGTGCCATGTGATGTCACCACTGTCCCCAACAGTGCCACCATTTCCTTGTGATGTGACTGATGTCCCTGTGATGTC
>NW_026088168.1:0-18166 GCF_022539395.1 Myiozetetes cayanensis | reverse complement strand
GGGCAGAAGAGCAGGGAACACAAATGGGTGCACCGGGCGGCGGAGGAGAAGGTCCGGGCAAAAATGCGCGACTATCTGGAGGAGATCGATGTGAGAAGAGACAGGTAAGCAAACAAGTAGCTGATACCAGCGGCTGCCTTGCCATTTCCAACTTCACCATGTGCCCAGAGAGCCAGGCACCAGTGACAGGCGTTCAAACTCAGTAACTAGGTGCTGCTTAGGTGGCGTTTGGAGAATCCTTACCTGCCAAATGCAAGACGAAAATAGTAGTACAGCACTTTCATTGCTGGATTTTTAAAGAGAATTAAGAGTACCTTGGTGTAATCGCAGAATGGTTTGAGCTGGGAGGGACCTTAAAGCTCATCTCATTCCACCCCTGTGCCATGGGCAGGCACACCTTCCACTGGACCAGGTTGCTCCAAGCCCATCTGACATGGTCTTAAACACTTCCAGGGATGGGGAGCAGTATCAGAGAATCCAGGACAGTTTGGGTTGAAAGGAACCTTAAAGATGATCTGGTTCTAACCCACCTGCTACGGACATCCACAGCTTCTCTGGGTAACAGAGAGTCAGAAATTCTATTTTTGGGGTTTAACTGAGGATTTCATTGCAGTCTCATCAAGTTGATGTTTAGGACCTGCAAGTAACATTTTGCAGCACAGTCAGCTGAAAAAAATAAAAGTTTTTCACAAGTCTTTCAAAGATACTAAAGGTGAGGCATATTACTGCCCTGTAAGCAACAGAATTGTGCTGTGCTGGTCTTAGGAAAAAATCAGACAGTTTATTTTCTCAGTTACTATTTCATGTCAAGTTACTTTGGAGCCATGAAGGTCATCAGTTTGGTGTCCTGGTCTGATGTCTCCAGAGGAACTGTACATGGATTCCACAGAACACTGAGGTTGGAAGGAACCTCTTGAGATTATCTGGTCCACCCCCTGCTCGAACAGTCACCTAGAGTAGGTTGTCCAGGAGTGTGTGTCCATTTGGGTTTTGCTTATCTCCACACATGGAGATTCCACCACCTCTGGGCAACCTGTCCAGTATCTGAGCACTCTCACAGTTAAAAGGAAAAAAAAAAAAAAGGTGTATCTGAGCACCCTCACAGTTAAAAGGGAAAAAAAAAGGTGTTTTCTTGCGTTCATGTGGAATTCCACATGTTTTAATTCACGCCCACTGCCTCATGTCCTATCACTGGGCACTGCTGAGGAGAAGCTGCCTTTTCTGCATTCCCTCTCTTGAGGTATTTATGTATTATCATGTTGATAAGATCACCCTGAACGTTCTTCTTTCCAGGCTGAACTGTTCAAGCCCTCTCAGGAGAGGGAGAAAGATTCTCTTTTTAGGAGAAATTCTGCAGTCCTTCCACTGGGGCTCCCTTCTCCCTGCTGTGTGTTTCTGGTGCTGGGCAGCCCAGGATGGGACCCACACTCCGGGTTTGGTCTCAGCAGCTCAAAGAGGAAGGATCCCCCTCCCTGCTTGCACTGCTCCTCCTTTCGCAGCCCAAGCTGCCAGTGGCTTTCTTTGCCACAAGGGTGCATTGCTGGCTTGCACTCAGCTTGTCTGCCGGGACGCCCAGGTCCTTTTCTGCAGAGACGCTGTGGCATTTGGGCTGGGATTGGTAATTTCTGGATTCTGTAGCCCCGGGTTTCTTTCTCACTGCTAGGTTTAATAGAGAGGTGAACGATGGTGCGTTTCAAAATTACCAATTTGCTGTAATTTTCTCATGGAAGTCGCATAGAAAAGGGAGGGATCTCAGGGAAAGGTTTTTTCCCCCAGAGGGTGGTTGGCACTGAACAGGCTCCCCAGGGCAGTGGGCACAGCTCCAAGGCTGGCAGAGCTCAGGGAGAGTTTGGACAACGCTCTGAGGGACAGGGTGGGATTGTTGGGGTGCCCTGTGCAGGGCCAGGAGTTGGACTGATGATCCTTGTTGTGTCCCTTCCAACTCAGGAGATTCTGTGATTCTGTGCTGAAGGAAGACAATACTGCAAAATCAAATTGTTGTTATCTGGTGACAATTGTAGTCTGAAAACGAGAAGAATTTATTTAACGGGGGACTGAAGTTGTAAAGCAACAAAGTGGGTTTGTAGGATAAGGAGTTTAAACTGTGCCCGGGCAAAACCACTCATGTTGTGCTGTAAAATTCCCTCCATGGACACAACTGGAATGATCCCCGAGTTAAAATCTGACATTCCCTTCTTTGGCATTTGCAAGAAGTGTTGAAAGTACTCATTTTGTGTAATAACAAGTAAACTCAAACTTTATCCTTCAACAGAAGGATTGGTTTAGCCTTTATTTAAGTGTTTTCATTACAGGCTTCGTGAGCTTCTGGAGGAAGAGGACATTAAGTACTTTGCTGAGATGGACACACTTGCAGAAATGGAGGCACAGGACAAAGAAGCAAAGATGAAGGAACAAATAAAATTACTGAGAGAGAAGAGGGAAAGAGAAAGGCAGCAACAGGTGGCTGAGAAACGAGAGCAGCAATTCAGGTATTGCCATAAGAATATCTTATAAAAGAGAATTTGCCCGAAGTAAATATGAAGGGACAATTTAACAAGAACGTGGCAATAATAAATCGAGGAAGGAAAGACGAATGTGATTAAAACAAGGCAGAAGAAAATTAAAGCAGTTAATTCCTGCAAGTGTAGTGTCCTTCCTTGTCCCGTGTGAGCATCCCTGCACTTCCACCTGCCAAATCAGCTGTTCGTGTAATTCCTATTCCAGCTTTATACAATTGGAGTGAACAGGGTGCGTGGAAGGTTAATTTTGCCTAAATTGTGCTTACTAAGCTAACAGCAGAGTCGAAGATCCTTGAAAAGATCCTTGAAAAGATCCCTCTAAGTCAAAGATCCTTGAAAAGATTGTCCAAAAAACAAGTGGGTTTGTTTATTGCGTACTTTTCAAGAGTAGCAGCTGCAGTTCAGGTTTTAGTGTAGCCTGAAATTCTGTGCCAAGTCTTCCTGACCGAAGGCAGTAAGACTTGCAGGTGCTTAGTAGGCTCCGAGGCCTTGGCATGAAATCTGGCTTGTTCCATTCTTGGAAATCTGGTTTTCTGAGGAAGGGATGAAAGAAATAATAACGTTATTTAACTGCAGTCATTTGAAGTGTCTCTTCCCAGTCCCCCACAGTGCTGTGAAATCCACAACACCTGCTTCTCAGTGTGGAGAGGCTGGGGATAAAAGTCAACACTCGCTTTCACTTGTGCATAAACTCTAATTAACTAATTTCACAGGTAAATATCTCTTTAAATGTGGGGTTTATTGGCTGAGGCAGGGGTTAGGCAGTGTATGCACTTCTAGGTTCACATGGTGGCTTGAAAACATGGCCCTTGCCATTTACAGTTCCTGGTTTGTTCTGTACCGATCAGACAAAGGGGTTGAAACTCCCTTTTAAGATGGTTTAGGGGATGGTGCTGGAGTGTCTTTTATTTTGTCCTTGCAGCGTGTCTTACACACCAAGGAGATGGGATGTAGACACCTAAAGGTAGGTTGCTGAGTGTTGGTATCTTTGTGCTCACTGGGAATCTGAATTCCTGTTCTACTTAGATCTTCACAGAGATCGGGACAATTACAGGAACCTAATGTCACCCTCAAGGAGGTCTGTCCTAACCCTGTCAGTTGAACTGCACCCTAACCTCCACTGGCTGGGACTGAGTTCCCATTGATCAGAGTGGGAATTCAGCACATATGTAGATTGCTGTTTAGACATCTAATTTTAGGTATTTTAATTGCAAAATGAATACCACCCCCACTGGATTGCATCATTTGGTGTCAAATACTTGGATTTTCATGCTGCAGCTGCCTGTCTTAACATCTGAGGTCCTTTGTCTTCCCAGTACAACCCTGTGCATCTATGGTTCACTCAGTCTCAGGGAGTTATTTTATCCTATTATTATCATCCCTTTAACTTTCCCACTCTACTGTTGGATCTAAGCAATATTCATACCAAGCAGCATCCCATTAAAATTGCTGGAGCTTTACTGGTGGCGTTCTGCTGGCTGCAGTTTCTCAGAGGATTTGGAGGCAGTGAAATCATCTCTCTTCACAGCTGTTTCGAGTGGCAGTCTTGGGGTATCTTTGCAAATGGATCTTCACCCTACAGGGCACAGAGTCCTTCTCTTTGGCTGTCTAGATGTAATGGGAATACATTCCACAGTTAGTTCCTCTAGCTTTGTCCCTTTCTAGTCTTAAATTAAGGTCCCTATGAAAGAACAGAAATCAAATAAACACCAGCTAACAACAGTTCACTTTGTCTGTGACAGGTATCTCTCTTCATGTGTATATTCTTAGTTAAAGTCTTTTCTTCCCTGAAAGGAAGTCTCTGCTGTGGTGGTGGATTCTGATTAGATTAGTAACTTCTAATATCTCAACCTGCACGTATTTTTCTTTAGGTGGCCCCAGATCTGGTTCTCCTTGGCTGTTAGCTGTTACTCTTCCTCCTAAACCATCCTGGTCCAGGCAGAGATGTGGGAGCAGGCTTTGCTGCTCAGGATACCAACACTTACTGAAAATCCACAAACAGGAGTCTGTCATCTTGTCACAACCTGTCTTCTGGGGCAGTGGCCTCCAAACTTCTTTGGCTGAACAGCCCTAGCTGTAAAAAATTCTAGCAGTCCTGCCCAATATATTTACTTATTTATAAGTTAAATGCTTGTACTACTGTGCTGGTGTTCTGTGTACACTATAAAACATATGCAAAAATAGAATTCAAAAGAGGGTAGGGTAAAGAAGAAATAAACACCATTTTTTACTTTCTAATGTTATTTATTAGTGGTACAAAACATATTCTCTTCCTGCACGCCCCATTTTGGAGATCATTACTCTAGGGCGCACCCAGAGGAGCCCTGGGAAGCCAGTCCAGGAGCAGGTGGATGTACACGTGATTTTCTGTTCCCCTTTGCCTGTGAATTTACCTCTAGTTTGAATGTCTTTCTGAAAACTGATACAGACTTGTTTGTACTTCCTTTAACTCTAATCAAGGCGCTTCTCTCAAACCTGAGGTACAGGAGCACCTTTCCTCTCATACATTATTCCAGAGTCCCAAAAGGCAGCAACTGTAGCAGCCCTGTAGGCTGGTTTGGGGCTGTGGCCTGAGGGTACAGGTTTGTACAGGGTACAGTAGTGATGTTAGTCAGGAGGAGCCCTTTGTCTTGAGGTGACAGAGGGGACAGACCTTGGGCCACCAGAGTCCTGCTGGAATTCATTTTCACGGAGGGCTACACCTTGTGCGAGAAGACATCCAGCCAGTGCTAGCCTGAGGGCTTGTTCATCATTGGTAACTTTAAAGAAAGTTGCAACAGCTTAAAATTTGCATAAAGCACATATCACATCCTCTTTCTTGTGGTAACATCAGAAGCATCCATATGGGAATGTTGTTATCCCAGCAACTTCATACTGCAGCCATAAAATGAATAAATAACTGGTATGTGTGTGTGGGGGTTCTGTCTTTGGGAAGTAGCCACACACAGACACAGTTTTAATGTTAAGAAGCTTAGGATAGCAAAGTGAGGAGGAAAACCAGCCATCTGGGGGAGCAGATGTTTATAGGTTGCTGCAAAAGCTGCTTTGAAGGAATTATTTTGATGAAATCAAGCAATTACAGGGTTATTTTATATTAAAATTCTAGCAATGCTGAACGTAAATAATTAACTTCTCCTCCCCTCTGAGATTCAATTAATATCAGATTGTTTTATAATCAGAGAAAAGAATAACTAATTCTTTCCTCCTTCACTGCTGAGAGAACTTTTGAACCCATTGTGTTAAGGTAACACAGTTATTGCTAATGGTGTAAGATTTCACATCTGAATAATGGCATGTGTCCCTCACAGCATTTGAGAAATATATTTCTCATGAATACTAATTAGCACTGTAAACTTTAATGACCACTTACTGGTGCCCAGGAGATGGAAGATAGATTCCAGTGGTAGAACACATGAAAACCAGCAGTGCTGTAGTATGTTTGTTGACCTGTCCAGCCTGGCCTTGGACATTTCCAGGGATCCAGGGGCAGCCACAGCTTCTCTGGGAAACCTGAGCCAGGGCCTCACTACCCTCAGAGCCAGGAATTCCTTCCCAATATCCCATCTAAACCACTGGGAAGCCATTCCCTGTGTCCTGTCCCTCTATGCCTTGTCCCCAGTCCCTCTCCAGCTCTCCTGGAGCCCCTTTAGGCCCTGCAAGGGGCTCTCAGGTCTCCCTGGAGCCTTCTCTTCTCCAGGTGAACTCCCCCAGCTCTCCCAGCCTGGCTCCAGAGCAGAGGGGCTCCAGCCCTGGCAGCATCTCCGTGGCCTCCTCTGGACTCTCTCCAGCAGCTCCACGTCCCTGTGCTGTTGTTCCCAGGGCTGGGGCAGCTCTGCAGGGGGGTCTCACCTGAGGGAGCAGAGGGGCAGAATCCCCCCCTCCCCTGCTGCCTACGCTGTGGGATCAGCCCAGGGCACGGGGGTTTCTGGGCTGGGCCATGTCCAGCCTGTGCCCCACCAACACCCCCAGGACCTTCTCCCCAGGGCTCCTCTTAATCCATTCTCCACCCAGCCTGTGTTGATAGCTGGAATCACCCCCTCTTCCATCTTGTCCAGGTCCCTCTGGATGCCCTGTCCCTTCCCTCCAGGTTGTGACTGCACCACGCAGCTCGGTGTCATCGATCCCACTGTCCATGTCACCGACAGATGTGGAACAGTGTTGGACCCAATAGCAACCCCTGCTCCTTCATTATGGTACTCGTTCATCCTCTCCTTCTGAAGCTGAGCTAAGGATAGTTCCTCACTCAAGGAACAGTTTTGAGAGGATAAAAGCCCAGCTGTAGGGGAAGAGACCAACGTTTGGTGAGAGGTTGTGGCGTGTCTTAGGACTGGGACAGAAAAGTGCAAAATGTGGCAGGTTTTTTTCTTAGAGAGGCCTGGTGTTGATAAAAGGGGACTTGACGGATTTCTGTAGTTTCTTGTCAGTCAAGAGCAGTGAAGTGGTTAGAAATAACTTATGGAAATATATGTTTGTGCATGGTGCCCTTCACCTTTCAGCACAGGCTCTGTGGCATTGGGTGCTTTACAGATAGAAGATGAAGAGAGAGATGCCCTTGGCCCTAGAAAGTTACAGCTGAAATGTGAGGCAGCAAATGGTGAATGCCAACAGGGAGAAAATGTGGTGAGACCTCTGCTTCTTAGGCAATGGATTAATTCAGACTTTATTTCACTGCTGCAGTTATGAGAATTAAATAAATATGCTAATGTGGAGATTGGTAATAGCACGAGGTCATTGCCTGATGAAGATTTAATAGTTTTACTGCACAGGATTGTCACTAAACGTTGTATAGTATACTACTATTTCACACTGTGCAGGTAACTACTGCTGCCATGCAGGGGTTCAAGATTCAGGCAATGATACCTTCAGATGTCTGCCATGAATTCCTAAGTAGCTTTGCAATAATCTGTAGAAGATGGTTTCATTCAGCATGAAACTGTGAGATGTCTTTTTACTTCAGAGCATTCACGTGTGTCTATCACACATCCTAAGAGCTTACAGACCCTTCACACTTGTGGGTCTTCATCATTGTCTGCCAGTTTCACATTCTGACTTTATCGAAATCTGTATCTCGGTTGTAGAACAGAATTAAAATGCTTTGCAGATTGCTCAAATTAAATAATGTTTGATGGCATGTGTTGATCTCAATAGTGCTTTGTTTGCAAAAATAAAAGCAGAATCTGCAATTAGTTCAATCTTCAACAGAAGATAAATTACCTCTTTATATGCAACTCAGTTGCAGAGGGTAATTGAAAATTGAAAACTGCATTACTTGTTGACTTTCTAGCTTCTCCAGGCTTTTATTGCAACTTGTCTGAAATATCCCACAAAACTTCACTTAAAAAATTAATAGATTTCTAATGGTTCCTGTTCAACCGTGTAACCTACATTTCCATGCTTGCAGTATTTTCTGAATATGAATGAGCTTTCAGGTGACTTACAGACCTATTCTAAGTCTTCATTTGAATAAAAGAGCTACCCACATGTTTGAAGAAGCATAGTGTCCGTGTGTTTTATACGTAAAAGAAAAGGATATATACACAGAAACCTCCCACAACACATGTTCCAGCTACATGTATAATACACATTGTATGTATAATGTATGCATATATTGTGTCTTTAGAATCATAGAATATCCCAAGCTGGAAGGGACCCACAAGGTCCAACTCCTGGCCCTGCACAGGACACCCCAACAATCCTGCCCTGTCTCTGAGAGTGTAATCCAAACCCTCCTGGAGCTCTGGCAGCCTTGGGGCTGTGCCCACTGCCCTGGGGAGCCTGTTCAGTGCCAACCACCCTCTGGGGGAAGAACCTTTCCCTGAGATCCACCCTGAGCCTGCCCTGGCACAGCTCCAGCTGCTCCCTCAGGTCCTGTCACTGGTCGTGGGAGTGAAAAGATTGGTGCCTGCCTTTCCACTTCCCCTTCTGAGGAAGTTGGTGGAGGTTTTTTTTTTACAAATGCAAATTCTTCAACTCATTAATGTCAAAATCTCCATCAAATCAGGCTCCCTGTGGTTCCTTAGGCCTCACAAGCAGTGAGTGTCAGACCAGGTGCAGAGCTGGGCACCCTGAGTTGTAGTCCTCTGAGTAGTTACAAGCTGGGAACCTCCATCCATCACACACCTCCAGACTTGCTTATTGTTTTGAGACTTTTTAAAAAAAAAAAACTTTTGTGTTGCCTTTCAGGAACCGCTGCGACGAGTATCGCACACTGTGTGTGAGGAGGAACAAGAAGGAAACGAGTGACAGCCAGCTGGCCCAGCAGGCCCTGAAGCAGGAGCTGAAAAAGGAAGAGAAGATGGAGGAGAGGAGGCTGGAGGAGATCTGTGAGAAGGAACTGTGGGCTAAGGATCACCAAGAGGAGCTGGAGAAGCAGAAAGCGTTGGGGCGGATTCAGGAGATGCTGAACGTGCTCGATGCCCAGGTGGCCGAGCTCAGCGCCCGCAAAGTGGAGGAGGAGCAGCTGAAGAAAGAGGAGGCTGAATGGCTGGTAATTTCCATACCATTCTGTATTCAGGGTTGTGTATAAGGCCCTCCTAATGATAGGCTTACTAGACATTTAGACTAATCCATACCTTATTTGTATCTTCACTGATTCCATTAGTATCTGAGCCTGTCCTATTATGCTAAGCCTCTTTTCCAGAGCTGTGTCAAAGGCATTCCTGTTTACAGAGGGAAATATATCTTTTCAAACTTGGCACTGTAAAGGAATTTGGCCTTCAAAGCCTCTCAGAACTGTTGTGGGAAATGGAAACATCTTTAAGCTTTTGCCAGACATCTTTGCAGTTTTCTGATTTCCAGTTTCCTGCAGGATAGCTGGAGAATCTTGTTTCCCAGCTGCTATGTGTAACAGCAGATCCCAGACTACAATACATATGTTTAATCATCGTGGTAAGTGCAGTGGAAGGAAGCAGCACAGAGGGGAAGGTGAGCCAGGAGCTGAAGGTGGCAGCAGGGCAGGCAAGTAGTCTGCCCTCCTGTGCAGGAATCCCACGGCACCTGAAGGAAGGGAGCAGAGCAGCTCTGCTGACAGTAACTGGAGTCATCCAACAGTCCAGACTGCTTGGCAGGTCTGTAGTGACGGAGTCCAAGACGGAGCCAGCAAGTCAAGTCAGCAGGTGTGGATGAGGATCGACCTCGGGCAGAGGGGTACCTGCAGCACGGCTCACGTAGGCACCAAAGGCAAGAGGCTGAGCCCAGCTGCAGCTCCTCAGCCCTTTCTCACGTGCTCCCTGCCAGCACTGATGCCAGGCTGGTCGGGGCTGGCCAAGGGCACAGGCACCCAGGGCCTTGCAGGGAGGCTGCAGAGCCTGTTGGCGCACTCAGGACCCGGAGAAACATTTATGTGAAAAATCCCAACTGCTTGTGCTCCAGCAGACTGAATTTCAGAATCCATGTCCTTTTTTTATTTATTCTTATGTCTTCAAAAATTAGCAAGCGGCACCTAAGCTCTCTCACCTGTTAGACCTGGGCACTGTTGGGGGTCACATCATGGGAGTCATTTGGCTACTTTGGCCCAGCTGTTTGGCCAGTACCCTCTCTTTAGCTCATCCCTCTCCACAAGTCTGGCTGTAGTGGCTTTAGTGGGGCTTGCTAGTTTAGTATTCTGTGTTGACTTCGAGTTATGGGAGACTGTTTAGGTCTGACTCAGCCTTCATTTTGCAGCTATTTACATGTAGAGATTGAACAGGATACTTTTTGTCAGACACTGGAAGCTGATGTTGGCAAGATACATGTATTTCACTGCTTTTTAAAAATGAAGACAATAATAAATCTAAATCTCTGAAAATCCCATCTGTGAAATGGCAGAGGCCTTATTCCAATCTAGGTTGTAATTTTTGACTTATTTAAAAACATGCAGAATAGTTATTTTCTTGTAACAACTTCTAAGGCACTGCCAAACCTCCAAGGCAAAGAACACTGCTACTTAACTGGCCTTTTCAGAAAAATGCTATTAGAATAGAAGACTCTGTAGCGTCCCCTGAAGACAGCTGCCCTGGGCTCTGTCAGGGAGACACATTTCTGGTGAAGTGGTTTATTTTCTGGGAAAAAAAGCTTTTTTGAAAGGAGTGTTTCTGTATGGAAAATGGGATGTAATCTTTTCTCAGCAGAAGAGGGATATGGCAGATGGCCTCATTACAAGTTCCTCAGTGCAGAGCTGATAGCCCCTAATGACCAGGGGGTTTCATCTGGGTGAAGGACACACTGTGAACAGCTAAGTGTCTCTGTGATAAAGGTTTCTCCTGGTTTTTTTTGCAATGAAAACAGATTATTTAGTGAAGCAAAACTCACAGCTTCACCACAATAGATTGTATGTGTGCATCAGGATATCTCAGAGAGGATGACAAAACAGAAAAAGCCGTTTTTGCCTTAGCTTACATTACCTACATTAGCTGCCTTCCTCCTCCTCTGTCTTTCCTCTCCCTTAAAGAATTGTGATTCCTTGAGGAAGTGGTGGAATTCATGTTATCCTGGTGTAGTTTCCTGAGTTTCTGCCATAGCACTTTGGTCCTGGCTTGCAGATGGGTGCTTGGTTAACCAGTTCTTTGTATATTTGCAACGTTGTGTTACCCCAGTGTGTAAACTTTCATGGATCCCATCCTTGGCTACTCTCATACAGCTTCACTGACGTCAGAATTCTGCCTAAGACATGTGCCAACTTGCACAGCAGACTGCTGACTGTTTCCACTTGCTTTCCACCTTTACTGTTCAAAGCTTTTTGGATTACTTATTCTGTTGCTCTAATTATATGTATTGAGTTTCAAAGCTGCTTTACCAGCTTCTGAAAGTGAATTTGACAGTTCAGGCAGATACAGAGTCAGCTTTGGCTCTGAAACACTGTAAGAATCTGTGGGTGCTTTATGTCCAGCATAAAAAGGGGATGTTCCTTAGGGAGTGCAGCTTCTGCTTCCTTATGGGGAAAATTAGCCATGCTGTTCATGACAAGCCTGCTGATGCGTTTTAGAAGACTTATTCACATTACAAAAGAGACATTTAATTTAAAGACAGGTTGACAAAAGACTGTGTGCCTTCAAGATAGCTGAAGCATGATTTCTGAGAACTGTAAATAAGCTAATGATGGTCCAGTACTGTTTTATAACTATGTTTAAGTGCAGTTGTGCTTGTAGACTTATTGAAATGCAAGAAACCCGGAAATCACGCTTATATATTAGTTAATGATGCTACTCTGGATTTTTGTTGAGAACTAAATAATCCTGAATATACACATACCTGTTTGATCTTGAATACGCCTTTGCTATTTTTTCATTGTTTCTTTCTTATGAACTCAGTTTTACTGTACATTTTTCTGTTCCTTTCAATATAAAGTGGAGTGATTTCCACTAACTGCCCATCAGAACATAAGGATCCAATTACTGACGTGGTGCAACCTTATGTCCAGCAGAGGTGCATCCAGAGCAGACACAGGACAGACAACATGCACAGAAACAGGAGGGACCCACGACCCTGCTATTTGTTAGTGCTTATGCTGTGTGTGAAGACTTGGATGTAGATCACACACGTGCTGCAATGGTATTGATTTCCCTAAAGAGATGACTCTATCTATCTGCCTGAGACATTTGGAAAACATCAGGCACACCAGTGTTTTTATGTTGAAGTGCATGTGGTAATCACAGCGAAAAATCCTAAATTCTAACAAATTATACGCTAAAATGTTCATGCTCTAACACCTAGTGGATGACACTAGTTCTGTTGTTGTCAGCAAGAAGGGCTTTGCTCTTCAGTGCTCCACTGAAACCAACTCTAGCCGTCACTTAGCCTGAAGCTGTGCAGTGATTTTACCATCTGGCTGTTTCTACCCTTGTAGGAAGAAGAGCGGAACCTGGTCAGGCAAGAGAAAGAGGAGCTTGAGAGGAAGAGACGACACAAACAGAAGGAATGCAGGGAGATTTTGCTCAAAGCAGCCAAGGACAGGAGGGATCGTCTGAATGAGGAAAAACAAAGCCAGCTTGCCGAGGAGAAGATGATCTTGGAGCAAGATTTTCAGGACCCCCAGAGGGACCTTGAGGAGAAAACAAAAAAAAAAGTAAGGGTTTTCGTTGTGAAGTTGTGGGGCAGTACCTCATCTGGACTAGTTTTGAGGCCCTGTGAACTGCACAGAGTAACTGAGAACAGGCACAAGTCTTTTTCCCCGGACGAGCCGATTCTTTTGTTGCACAGCCTGTTTCCTCTCCTCCTGCCAGTGCTCTGCAGCTCTGCAGAAGCCCATTATCAGTTTGAACCACAACAAGCACTTAAAAGCATGCTTTGCAATCAGCAAGGCTACCAGGCTGGACAAAACCAGTGGGGCTCCCAGGAAATCCTGGAATTTTGTCCCTCCACGCTGATTTCATTATGTATAAATCATCTGAGCCTTTTCATCCTTATACTGCATGGATGTAATGGAGGTTGGAAGAATATTTTGTGTTTCATGGACCTGATTTAGTAAATGTTTTTAACTGCAGAAAAAAGTAAATATTTAACTTTTTCTAATTGAGTAATACTAAGAGACTGTTTTAAATATTTATATATATATATATGCAAACCCTCACGTTAGATTTCTTTGAGATGCCATGAAATGATGGATATGTCTGTCACTTCTTAAATTTTAAACAAATAGGTTGTCCAACTATAGGGTGCAAATGGATCTCAACGTAACTTTAGGATAGAGCAGGGAACCTGCATCCATTGCTCTGCTCAAGATGTTTGGAAGCTCACGTAGGTTGTATAAACTCGGTGTTAGACCTTGGTGCAGAATTAGAGGAGGTGATATTTACTATATTTATTAGATCCCACGGCTTCTAATGCAGGTGATGGTGAAGTAGCCTGGTCAGCTGTTCTGACCAGCTCTTTCCCATGGTGGGCTTTGGAATGGAGCTCTAGTCTCCCAGCTCCAGCACTGGCTGTGAAACCTCCTCTTCAGGTTTTGAAGGGATTTTTTGAACTAATTTACTCAGACCTGCAAATATCTGTATGTTTGCAGCAAGAGCTGCTTAAGGACCAGCTTACTTACCTGGCACACCTGGCTGAACAGCTGGAGAAGGACAAAGAGCAACAAGAAAAAGATGAGAAGATATTCAAGGAAGAGAATGATCAGGTTTGGGCCGAGAGGCTTGAGAAATTGAAACTAGAGAGGGAAGCTCGATTTCAGCTGTTGAGAGATGTCGTGAATACCAGACAACAGCAGATGAAGGAGAAGTGTAAGTGCTAACAGGGGTTGCTGCCTGTGCCCCAAACCTGAACAGGTCTGTCCAGCACCTGGCCCAGCATGCCCGGGCTGTATGGTTGAGTGGACAACAGTGTGACCGTCCCCAAACCTGCCTCCCAAACTTTGCTCCTACCGGCATTCCTTACGCTGATTTCCCACTGTTGTCACCAGAGCAAAGCCTAGTAAAGTAAGGGTTGCAGGAGCAAGCAGTCATTATTATTAATTATATTATTATGAAGTTCTGAATGTGAAAACTTTCAGATGAAGGACAAATAAGCTGAGAATGCACTTGCTGTTGTTTGTGTGCCTCTGTAGAAGTAATAAAACTCAGGCTTCCTCTTTAGGCTACTTGGCCTGAATGTTGTCTTCAAGCTTGGCAGAGTTATTATCTTCTAAAAGTACTTTGGGTTTTGTTTTTCAGTGCAGAAAAAGGCAGACAAGCAATTAGAAATTGCTGAAGAGAGGAAGCTATTAGCTGAAACATTCAGAGAATACAAACGTTTGGAAGAACTAAAACGTGCAAGGTATTTTTCTTTTATGCCATCGGTTCCTTTCATTGCAGATCACTCCTTTGAACTTCTGAGTAAGCTAATTCTCGTTTTCTGATAACTCTAAGAGCACTGGGTGGGCTTTCTTCTGTTCAGAGGGGCTCTCCCACCGTGCAGCTTATCAGTTCCAAACTGCTTAATACAAGACCTGTAATATTGCAGTTGGTATTAAACCACTAATTCTGATCTCAGCATGCAAATAATGGTACATACCCTTGTTTTGGTCTTTTTGGATCATCATGTGACTTACATGAATTGCGTTTATTAAAGACATCCCCTCATACTCTGAGGTGTTGTTACAAGTAACAGAGGTTTGGGGAGGAGGTTTGATGCAAGGTTGGTTTGTTCTTTACCCAGGAGAGCTAGTGTGTTCAGGCTTATTGCTAAACTCCACCCACACGCATCCCTAAAACAGCCATGTAGTCAGACACCAAAATACCACACCAGGGCTGTGTAATGTAACCCAGCTGCACGGGGCTCTCCGTGCCTCACAGTTCCTCTGGACGAGGGCATCCTTGCACGCAGTAGCTGAAATGTTCCTCTGGGTGTCATGCAAAGCCTTGGGCAAAGGGCCTTATCTCTCTTAATTCCCCTTTTGTACTCCTGCTTGTCCCCATTTGTCTGTGGGACTGTAACCCAGCAGCTCCTTCCCGAGCTTCTGTTGTGCCCTCCGATGGCTTTGTTGGGAGCAATCTCCTGGTTGCGGCAGAAATGTCGCCCTTCTGAAGGAAACACGCTGGGCTCCAGCTGGGATGTGCTCCACTTGGCCAGGACGGCGTTCAGCAGTGTCAGGAAGGGTTTGTGCCTCAGCTCTTGTTGAGTTTCTGCACAAGTCCTGACTAGTGGCATTTTAAGTGCCTGTGTGGCTCGTGCTCCAGAAGGGCCTGAGCACGTAAGACTTCCGCTGCTTCTCCAGAGGGTAGTGAAAGCAATACAGGAGTCCTGAGGAGGGATGGAGGAGTGATTCCTTGTGACAGCCATTTCCAGGAACATCAGTGCAGCGGGAGCCTGGGCCCTGCGGGCAGGGACTTGTTCTCCTCAGCAGAGGAGTGGGCAGGGGGGTCAGGCTGCTCAGCCAGGAGAGGACTGAGACCCAACACTGGTTGCAAGGAGCTGTTCCTGCTCTCGTGCTCGTCAAGTACCAGTTTTTTTACTCTGCTTTCTAAGATACAACAGAACGCAATTAATTATGCGAAGAACATAAGGTCAGCACGTGGCATTTGCTTAACAGTGGTAGTTATTCTTAACACCTAAAACGAGTCTTGAATGGTTCTTTAGGCTAAACATGAATGCTAACATATATAACAATAACAACAACAACAACAATAATATCATCATCGTGGCTAGGCTTTGCGAACAAAGATTGGATGATGATGATGATAATAATAATAATAATGATAATAACAACAATAACAATGTTTATTCTTTTTACCCACCCTTCTTAAATGACCTGTTCATTTGGCATTTCCAGAAAAATACAGAAAGCCAATGAATACCGGGATCAGCTCACGAGTCAGATTTCCTACCGACAGCATCTCCGTGAGGAAGAGGAAAAGGAGAGGAAACGGGAATATGAGGCAGGTCTGGAAGCACAGAGAGAGTATGAAGAAAAGGTGCAGTTCATTCTGTCAGCACCCCGGGACTCCATACTAAAAACCCACCCGATGAGAAAAGCACTGATGTCTGACTCTTAGGGGCATCACTCACTGTGGTATTTTAGCTCACTCAGTTGCCTTTAAGAACATTTTCTAAGGGTGTTTATGCCTGATTAGGGTTGGCAGAACTCTCTCCACTCTGATACTCAAAACATTTAATTGGAATTTATAAGAAATCTACTACTCTAAACTTTATTTTTCCCCTGTGGATTTTTTTTTTTTTTGAGAAAACAATTGATCCAATTCAAAATGTTTGACATTTTAATTCAAGAAAACTGTATGTTCTCTGCAGTATAATAGCATATTATTATGACACATAAGACACACCGACATTCTTTAAAATCTGCACAAAGGAAATTTGTGGAAGACTTTCAGCAAACTTTTATTAAAATGCCTTTCAAACTGAAAATATTTGCAGAATCTTTTTTTTATATATATATATTTAGATTAAAAAGTACTTGGTGACTCATCTTAATTGCAGTTGTTAAATATAAAACTATGAATCTGTTTTACTGTGGGATGGACAGTAAAGAGCTGATATTCTTTTGCATAAACTCTGATGGCTGTTGGATGATCTGTGGAACACCAGAGCCCAAAGCTAGTCTGTGAGTCCTCTGCTTGAGCACAATTAATTGTGCAGAGCTGAAGTTATTGTTTTCTAGTTATTTTCTATCATTTTCACGGCAAGTCTGCCCCTCTGGGCTCCTTGGATTGTCACCAGCACCACGGTCTGAACACACGGAATTGGGGGCCAAAAGAAATGCAACAAAAGAAATGGTTGGATGTGAGCAGGGAAGGGTTTTGGCAGTGGGGAGCAGGGACACCTCCTCTCTGCCTTCTCAGGTCCCCATGTCAAAGGGCAGATCGCCCTGTGTGCAGAGGAGCAGTGGGTGACATGAGGAGGATGGGTGGGAGCAATCCATCTTCTCCCCATGCCTCTGCCCTCAACCAGCTCCTTCCTGTGTATTCAATTAGTTTTCCCTCGGTCCTTTTCAGAGGAGGGAGGTGAAGAATCCATTTAAAACCTCATATCCTTTCTTGCTCATAGCCTTTGCGGCATCTGTAAATGTTTTATATTATTTCTTTCATTTTTCCCTTTGTGTCTTTGCTGCTGCTTATCAGCAGCTGTTTCTCTCTCCTTCAGCTTTTCATCTTCTCCTCCCTTTGCTCCAGCTTCTCCACTCTTTTCTTCTTCCATCTTTCTCTAACCACTTTCTCTACCCTTTTCATCTTCCCTACCTTCCTTTTCAATGTTCGCCTCCCTGTTGGCAAATATTGTGTTTTTGTTTTGTGGGAGCATGAATGGGTGCACAGATGAGCTGATAAATGGCTGGGATTAGAGCTCAGGAGCCCCAGCTCCCAGACATCTCGGAACAAATCGGGAATAAGCAGCCTGCAAAGTCATCTCATCTTGGTTTAAGGCAGAAACCGAGTTCACAAATGTGTTTTTTTTTTTCCTGTGGAGAGAAGGGCCAGGTAGAACTGGACTAATCTGAAACAGTACCAGTGATGTTTGAACAACCCAGCTAATTCTGGGTGTAAATGCTGGAAGAACCTGGCCCTGCTGAGGGGAAAAGGAGCGTGGTGGGATTTTATCCTTGCTTCTCAGAGAGGAGCATCCTGAGTCAGCAGATGGAAGAGGGGCAAGTCCACTGGCTGTTACCATCCAGGCAGGTGATCAGACAGAGCAGAGCAAAGCCTCTTCATGTCTTATTCCTTGAATCCAAACAGGGTTTGTGTCCTAGAGATATGGAAAAAGGAAACCTCCAAGGAAGGGAAACATTGCAGACTGGTAGAGGTGAGCTCTTAGTCGGGATGTTGAGCCCCTACACAGTGCTTTTCAGCAACCATTTGCAAAACCCTACAGAGGATTTCAGAGCTGCTCCTCCTGTTTTGCTGGTGGGAAAGGTCAGCCCAGATAATGGAAAAAGTTTCATCAGCCCAGAGAGCTGAGGTAGTCATAGGTCTGTCCTCTCACTGCTGGGTCAAATTGGCAGAATGATTAAGAGATTAATTTCCTGGTCTGCCGCAGACTCCTGGAGTGGCCCTGTGCAAGCAATGTAGATTTTTCGTTACTACTGTGACCTCTCTTTGAAAAATGAAGATAATAGCACATTCAGAATTCCAGGATTAATTAAAGTATGTTATTAAAGGCTGTGACATTTGTTGGGTACATATGCAATATGAGAGAAGAAAAAAATACCACATTGTTGAGCTTGGTGAATTTGAACCATCCAGAAC